>NC_080383.1:22874790-23096451 GCF_014773155.1 Arachis stenosperma | reverse complement strand
TTGCTTTGGGTTTATGATCCATAATCCTGATGAGCTGCTGATCCAATTCTGTAACATTCATTGAGCTAACTTAGTGATAATCAAGTAATGACACATGACTCAACAAATTGAAATTCCAGACTCATCAATTCTTCAGGCCCAATCCCATAAACCTGATATTCAATTGGGTTTCAAACTTAAACGTTGGACACTCCTGGAGGTGGTATAACTCAAGCACGTTTAAGCTTCAGTTTAAGGTTAAACTGAAGCTTAAACGTGGAAATGGAAGAAAGCAACCCTGGAGGGTAAAGTAGTCGAACACGTTTAAGCTTCAGTTTAGGTTAAACTGAAGCTTAAACGTGAAATGGAAGAAGCAACCCTGGAGTGTGGAATTGTCGAACACGTTTAAGCTCCAGTTTAAGGTTAAACTGGAGCTTAAACGTGGAAATGGCTCCCTGGTGCATTTCTCATTTCTGGCGTTTAACTTCCAGTTTAAGGTTAAACTGGAGGTTAAACACCACTTTCAGCTTTTCCTCAGCTTTCATGATTTTGGCATTTAAGCTCCAGTTTAAGCTTAAACTGGAGCTTAAACGCCACTGATAGTTTGGTGCGCGAAATTGTGAACTATACTTTTTCACAACTCTCATAATCCCTGGTAATGGCTCCAAAAACGTGGTAGCCTAATACCATGGCATTACACAACTTCGCACAACTAACCAGCAAGTGCACTGGGTCGTCCAAGTAATAAACCTTACGTGAGTAAGGGTCGATCCCACGGAGATTGTTAGTATTGAAGCAAGCTATGGTCATCTTGTAAATCTTAGTCAGGCAAACTCAGATTATATGGTGATGAACGAAATAACATAAAGATAAGATAGTGATACTTATGTAATTCATTGGTAGGAACTTCAGATAAGCGCATGAATGCCTTCCCTTCCGTCTCTCTGCTTTCCTACTGTCTTCATCCAACCCTTCTTACTCCTTTCCATGGCAAGCTCGTGTAGGGTCTCACTGTTGTCAGCAGCTACCTCCCATCCTCGCAGTGAAAGCTAATGCACACACTCTGTCACAGTGCTGCCAATCACCGGTTTGGTTCCCTCCCCTACCGGAATAGAATAACTCTTTTGCGTCTGTCACTAACGCCCAGTTTACAGGTTTGAAGCACGTCACAGTCATTCAATCATTGAATCCTACTCAGAATACCACAGACAAGGTTAGACCTTCCGGATTCTCTTGAATGCTGCCATCAAGTCCTGCCTTTACCACGAGACTCGAAGAATCCAAGAGATCACTAAGCCTCAGATGCGTGTAGAACAAATGGTTGTCAGTCACCTTGTTCATGGGTGAGCATGGTGATGGGCGTCAATCATCACCTTCATCATGTTGAAGAACAAGTGATATCTTGGATAAAGAACAAGTGGAATTGAATGGAAGAACAATAGTAATTGCATTAATACTCGAGGTACAGCAGAGCTCCACACCTTAATCTATGGTGTGTAGAAACTCCACCGTTGAAAATACATAAGCATAAGGTCTAGGCATGGCCGAATGGCCAGCCTCCCAATGATCTAAGAACTAAAATTTCCAAGATGATCTAGAGATCTAAAAGTGATCAAAGATTTCTATACAATAGTAAAAGGTCCTACTTATAAGAAACTAGTAGCCTATGGTGTACAGAAATGAGTAAATGACATAAAAATCCTCTTCCGGGCCCCACTTGGTGTGTGCTTGGCTGAGCAATGAAGCAATTTCGTGTAGAGACTCTTCTTGGAGTTAAACGCCAGCTTTGGTGCCAGTTTGGGCGTTTAACTCCCATTTGGGTGCCAGTTCCAGCGTTTAACGCTGGGATTTCTTGAGGTGACTTTGAACGCCGGTTTGGGCCATCAAATCTTGGGCAAAGTATGGACTATTATATATTGCTGGAAAGCCCAGGATGTCTACTTTCCAACGCCGTTGAGAGCGCGCCAATTGCGCTTCTGTAGCTCCAGAAAATCCGCTTTGAATGCAGGAGGTCAGAATCCAACAGCATCTGCAGTCCTTTTTGGTCTCAGAATCAGATTTTTGCTCAGGTCCCTCAATTTCAGCCAGAAAATACCTGAAATCACAGAAAACCACACAACTCATAGTAAGTCCAGAAAAGTGATTTTAATTAAAAACTAATAAAAATATACTAAAAACTAACTATATCATATCAAAACATACTAAAACAATGCCAAAAAGTATACAAATTATCCGCTCATCACAACACCAAACTTGTTGTTGTCCTCAAGCAACTGAAAATCAAATAAGATAAAAGAGAATTGCAATGAATTCCAAAAACATCTGTGAAGATCAGTATTATCAATGAGCGGGGCTTTTAACTTTTTGCCTCCGAACAGTTTTGGCATCTCACTCTATCCTTTGAAATCCAAAATGGTTGGCTTCTTTAGGAACTTAGAATCCAGATAGTGTCAATGATTCTCCTAGTAAAGTATGATGATTCTTGAACATAGCTATTTATTGAGTCTTGGCTGTGGCCCAAAGCACTCTGTCTTCCAGTATTACCACCGGATACATACATGCCACAGACACATAATTGGGTGAACCTTTTCAGATTGTGACTCAGCTTTGCTAAAGTCCCCAATTAGAGGTGTCCAGGGTTCTTAAGCACACTCTTATTGCCTTGGATCACAACTCTTATTCTTTCTTTTTCTTTCTTTTTTTTTTTTCTTTTTTCGAAATTTTTTTTTTTTTGAAATGCTTTTTCTTGCTTCAAGAATCATTTTATTGATTTTTCAGATCCTCAGTAACATGTCTCCTTTTTCATCATTCTTTCAAGAGCCAACATTCATGAACCACAAATTCAAAAGACATATGCACTGTTAAGCATATTCAGAGAACAAAAGTGTTGCCACCACATCAAAATAATTAACTGTTATAAATTCAAATTCTGCAATTCTTTCTTTTATCAGTTAAGCACGTTTTTATTGAAGAAAGGTGATGGATTCATAGGACATTCATAACTTTAAGGCATAGACACTAAGACACTAATGATCACAAGACACAAACATGGATAACATAAAGCGCAAAAAATCGAAAAACAGAAGAATAAAGAACAAGAAAATCAAGGAACGGGTCCACCTTAGTGATGGCGGCTCTTTCTTGCTCTTGAAGATCCTATGGAGTGCTTGAGCTCCTCAATGTCTCTTCCTTGTCTTTGTTGCTCCTCCCTCATGATTCTTTGATCTTCTCTAATTTCATAAAGGATGATGGAGTGTTCTTGATGCTTCCCAATAGTTTTGTGGAGGAAAATTCATCCCTTGAGGAATCTCAGGGATCTCATGATGAGTGAGATCTCTTGTGTACTCCATCCTTTTCTTGGTGATGGGCTTGTCCTCATCAATGGAATGTCTCCCTCTATGTCAACTCCAACTGAATAACAGAGGTGACAAATGAGATGAGGAAGGCTAACCTTGCCAAGGTGGAGGTCTTGTCCGCCACCTTATAGAGTTCTTGGGCTATACCTCATGAACCTCTATTTCTTCTCCAATCATGATACTATGGATCATGATGGCCCGGTCTATGGTAACTTCGGACCGGTTGCTAGTGGGGATGATTGAGCGTTGTATAAACTCTAACCATCCTCTAGCCACGGCTTGAGGTCATGCCTTCTCAATTGGACCGGCTTTCCTCTTGAATCTTGCTTCCATTGTGCGCCCTCTTCACATATGACTGTGAGGACTTGGTCCAACCTTTGATCAAAGTTGACCCTTCTAGTGTAAGGATGCTCATCTCCTTGCATCATAGCAAGTTGAACGCCACCCTCACACTCTCCGGACTAAAATCCAAGTATTTCCCCCGAACCATAGTGAGATAATTCTTTGGATTCGGGTTCACACTTTGGTCATGTTCTTGGTGATCCATGCATTGGCATAGAACTCTTGAACCATCAAGATTCCGACTTGTTGAATGGGGTTGGTAGTACTTCCCAACCTCTTCTTCGGATCTCATGGCGGATCTCCGGATATTCACCCTTTTTTAAGTGAAAAGGGACTTCGGGGATCACCTTCTTCAGGCCACAACTTCATAGAAGTGGACTTGATGCACCCTTGAGAGGAATCTATCCATCTCCCATGACTCGGAGGTGGAAGCTTTTGCCTTCCCTTTCCTCTTTTTAGAGGTTTCTCCGGCCTTGGATGCCATAAATGGTTATGGAAAAATGAAAAAAGCAACGCTTTTACCACACCAAACTTAAAATGTTTGCTCGTCCTCGAGCAAAAGAAGAAAGAAGAGAGTAGAAGAAGAAGAAATGAGGAAGAGGGGGAAGGTGGTGTGTTCGGCCAAGAAGGGTAAGAAAGGGTGTTTAGGTTGTGTGAAAATGAAGAGTTGAAGAAGGTATTTATAGGAGAGAGGGGGGTAAAGGTTCGGCCATGGGGTGGGTTTTGGGAGGGAAAGTGTTGAATTTGAAGGGTGAGGTTGGTGGGGTTTTATGAGGATGATGTGAGTGGTGAAGAGAAAGATGGGATTTGATAGGTGAGGGGTTTTTGGGGAAGAGGTGTTGAGGTGATTGGTGAATGGGGGAAGAAGAGAGAGAGTGATGGTAGGGTCCTGTGGGGTCCACAGATCCTGTAGTGTCAAGGAAAAGTCATCCCTGCACCAAATGTTGCTCAAAATCACGTTTTGAGCCATTTCTGGCGTTAAACGCCGGGCTGGTGCCCATTCCTGGCGTTTAACGCCAGGTTCTTGCCCTTTACTGGCGTTTAACGCCAGTCTGGTGCCCCTTTCTGGCGTTAAACGCCCAGAATGGTGCCAGACTGGGCGTTAAACGCCCAACAGCTAGCATTACTGGCGTTTGAACGCCAGCTTCTTCTCCTCCAGGGTGTGCTGTTTTTCTTCCTATTTTTCATTCTGTTTTTGCTTTTTTTATTGTTTTTGTGACTTCTTATGATCATCAACCTAAAAAAAATAAAATAACAAAAGAAAATAATTAATTATAAAACATTGGGTTGCCTCCCAACAAGCGCTTCTTTAATGTCATTAGCTTGACAGAGGGCTCCCATGGAGCCTCAGAAACACTCAGAACCTTGTTGGAACCTCCCAACACCAAACTTAGAGTTTGAATGTGGGGGTTCAACACCAAACTTAGAGTTTGGTTGTGGCCTCCCAACACCAAACTTAGAGTTTGACTGTGGGGGCTCTGTTTGGCTCTGTTTTGAGAGAAGCTCTTCATTGCTTCCTCTCCATGGTGTTGAGGGATGTCCTTGGGCCTTAACACCAAGATTCTTCATTCACTTGAATGATCAACTCTCCTCTATCAACATCAATCACAGCCTTTGCTGTGGCTAGGAAGGGTCTGCCAAGGATGATGGATTCATCCATGCACTTCCCAGTCTCTAGGACTATGAAGTCAGTAGGAATGTAATGGTCTTCAATCTTCACCAAAACATTCTCTACAAGTCCATGAGCTTGTTTTCTTGAATTGTCTGCCATCTCTAATGAGATTCTTGCAGCTTGCACCTCAAAGATCCCTAATTTCTCCATTACAGAGAGGGGCATGAGGTTCACACTTGACCCTAAGTCACACAAGGCCTTCTTGAAGGTCATGGTGCCTATGGTACAAGGTATAGAAAACTTCCCAAGATCCTGCCTCTTTTGAGGCAGTTTCTGCCTAGACAAGTCATCCAGTTCTTTGGTGAGCAAGGGGGGTTCATCCTCCCAAGTCTCATTTCCAAATAACTTGTCATTTAGTTTCATGATTGCTCCAAGGTATTTAGCAACTTGCTCCTCAGTGACATACTCATCCTCTTTAGAGGAAGAATACTCATCAGAGCACATGAATGGCAGAAGTAAGTCCAATGGAATCTCTATGGTCTCATTTTGAGCCTCAGATTCCCAAGGTTCCTCATTGAGGAACTCAGAGGAGAGTGGTGCACGCCCACTGAGGTCTTTCTCAGTGGCGTCTTCTTCCTCTCTTTCCTCTCCATATTCGGCCATGTTGATGGCCTTGCACTCTCCTTTTGGATTTTCTTCTGTATTACTTGGGAGAGTACTAGGAGGGAGTTCAGTAACTTTCTTGCTCAGCTGACCCACTTGTCCTTCCAAATTTCTGATGGAGGACCTTGTTTCATCATGAAACTTTGAGTGGTCTTTATTAGATCAGAGACCATTGTTGCTAAGTCAGAGTATTCTGCTTAGAACTCTCTGTCTGTTGCTGAGAAGATGATGGAAAAGGCTTGCCATTGCTAAACCTGTTTCTTCCACCATTATTGTTATTGAAACCTTGTTGAGGTCTCTCTTGATTCTTCCATGAGAGATTTGGGTGATTTCTCCATGAAGAATTGTAGGTATTTCCATAGGGTTCTCCTAGGTAATTCACCTCTTCTGTTGAAGGGTTCTCAGGATCATAAGCTTCTTCCTCAGATGAAGCTTCCTTAGTACTGTTTGGTGCATTTTGCATTCCAGACAGACTTTGAGAAATCAAATTGACTTGTTGAGTCAATATCTTGTTCTGAGCCAATATGGCATTCAGAGTGTCAATCTCAAGAACTCCTTTCTTCTGACTAGTCCCATTGTTCACAGATTCCTTTCAAGTGTACATGAATTGGTTATTTGCAACCATTTCAATCAATCTTGAGCTTCTGCAGGCGTCTTCTTCAGATGAAGAGATCCTCCAGCAGAGCTATCCAAGGACATCTTAGATAGTTCAGAGAGACCATCATAGAAAATGCCTATGATGCTCCATTCAGAAAGCATGTCAGAAGGACATCTTCTGATCAATTGTTTGTATCTTTCCCAAGCTTCATAGAGGGATTCTCCATCCTTCTGTCTAAAGGTTTGGACTTCCACTCTAAGCTTACTCCATCTTTGTGGTGGAAAGAACTTTGCCAAGAAGGCATTGACTAGCTTTTCCCAAGAGTCCAGGCTTTCTTTAGGTTGAGAATCCAACCATATTCTAGCTCTGTCTCTTACAGCAAAAGGGAATAGCATCAGTCTGTAGACCTCAGGGTTAACCCCATTAGTCTTGACTGTGTCACAGATTTGCAAGAATTCAGCTAAAAACTGATGAGGATCTTCCATTGGAAGTCCATGGAACTTGCAATTCTGTTGCATTAGAGAAACTAATTGAGGCTTAAGCTCAAAGTTGTTTGCTCCAATGGCAGGGATAGAGATGCTTCTCCCATAGAAATCAGGAGTAGGTGCAGTAAAGTCACCCAACACCTTCCTTGCATTGTTGGCATTGTTGTTGTTTTCGGCTGCCATGGGTTCTTCTTCCTTGAAGAATTCGGTCAGGTCCTCAACAGAGAGTTGTGCTTTAGCTTCTCTTAGCTTTCGCTTCAAGGTTCTCTCAGGTTCAGGATCAGCTTCAACAAGAATGCCTTTGTCTCTGCTCCTGCTCATATGAAAGAGAAGAGAAAAAGAAAGTGTGGAATCCTCTATGTCATAGTATAGAGATTCCTTGAAGTGTCAGAGGAAAAGAGAAATAGTAAGAAGAAGGAGAAGGAGAATTCGAACTTTAATTAGATAAGGTTCGAATTGTGCATTTAGAAGGAGTGGTACTCCATAAATAGAAGGATGTGGGAAGGAGGGAAGAGAATTTTCGAAAATTCAATTAAAAGATTTTGAAAACATTTTGAAAATTTGATTGACAATTTTTCGAAAATTCAAAGTGAAAAAGAAATCAAGTGATTTTTGAAAAAAATTTTGAAATTAGAAATTAAAAAGATTTGATTGAAAACTATTTTGAAAAAGATGTGGTTAAGAAGATATGATTGGTTTTAAAAAGATGTAATTGAAAAGATATGATTTGAAAACAATTTTAAAAGATATGATTTGAAAACAATTTGAAAAGATATGATTTTAAAAACTAATGACTTGCTTAACAAGAAAAGATATGAGTCAAACATAAAACCTTCCTTAATAGAAAATGCAAAAAATGTTCAATCAAATCATTAATTGTTAGTAAGTATCTTTAAAAAAAAAAGAAATTGATTTTGAAAACATTTGATTGAAAAGATATGATTTGAAAAAGATTTGGTTTTGAAAAACTTTGAAAACTTGAAAAAAATTGATTTTGAAAACAAAATCTTCCTCCTGGCACCATCCTGGCGTTAAACGCCCAGAATGGTATACATTCTGGCGTTTAACGCCCAAAATGCACCCTTTTTGGGCGTTAAACGCCCAACCAGGTGCCTTGGCTGGCGTTTAAACGCCAGTCTGCCTTCTTCACTGGGCATTTTCGAATGCTCAGCTTTTTCTGTATAATTCCTCTGCAGTGTGTTCTGAATCTTCAATCCCTTGTATCATTGACTTGAAAAGACACAAATTACAAATATTTTTGGATTTTTAATAATTAAAATGCAACAAGAATCAAATAACAATGCATGCAAGACACCAAACTTAGCAGTTTGTATACTATTGACACTAATGAACTGAAAATGCATATGAGACACACAAAATATTCAAGTCAATAGAATTCAAAGATCAGAGCAAGTGAATCATCAAGAACATCTTGAAGATCACTAAGACATATGAATGCATGCAATTGACACCAAACTTAGGATGAGACACTAGACTTAAACAAGAAATATTTTTGAATTTTATGATTTTGCAATTTTTTTGTGTTTTTCGAAAATTAAGTGGGAAAAGGTATCAAAATTCTTAATGAGAATTCCAGGAATCAGTGCAATGCTAGTCTAAGACTCCGGTCCAAGAATTAGACATGGCTTCACAGCCAGCCAAGCTTTCAAAGAAAGCTTCGGTCCAAAACACTAGACATGACCAAAGGTCAGCCAAGCCTTAGCAAATCACTGCTCCAAAAGCAAGATTGATACGAAATCAACAAGCTCTTGTGGTGATAAGTTGAAACCTCGGTCCAATCAGATTAGACATGGCTTCTCAGCCAGCCAGATTTCAACAAATCATCATGAAACTCTAGAATTCATCTTCAAGAATTTCGAAAAAAAAATACCTAATCTAAGCAACAAGATGAACCGTCAGTTGTCCAGCCTGAACAATCCCGGGCAATAACACCAAAAATTTGATGTTATTGCCGGATCTTGGCACTGATGTTACCAAAAGCTTGCTCAAAACATGAACAATCCCCGGCAACGGCGCCAAAAACTTGGTGCGCGAAATTGTGAACTATACTTTTTCACAACTCTCATAATCCCTGGTAATGGCTCCAAAACGTGGTAGCCTAATACCATGGCATTACACAACTTCGCACAACTAACCAGCAAGTGCACTGGGTCGTCCAAGTAATAAACCTTACGTGAGTAAGGGTCGATCCCACGGAGATTGTTAGTATTGAAGCAAGCTATGGTCATCTTGTAAATCTTAGTCAGGCAAACTCAGATATATATGGTGATGAACAAAAATAACATAAAAGATAAAGATAGTGATACTTATGTAATTCATTGGTAGGAACTTCAGATAAGCGCATGAAGATGCCTTCCCTTCCGTCTCTCTGCTTTCCTACTGTCTTCATCCAACCCTTCTTACTCCTTTCCATGGCAAGCTCGTGTAGGGTCTCACTGTTGTCAGCAGCTACCTCCCATCCTCGCAGTGAAAGCTAATGCACACACTCTGTCACAGTGCTGCCAATCACCGGTTTGGTTCCCTCCCCTACCGGAATAGAATAACTCTTTTGCGTCTGTCACTAACGCCCAGTAGGTTACAGGTTTGAAGCACGTCACAGTCATTCAATCATTGAATCCTACTCAGAATACCACAGACAAGGTTAGACCTTCCGGATTCTCTTGAATGCTGCCATCAAGTCCTGCCTTTACCACGAAGACTCCGAAGAATCCAAGAGATATTCACTAAGCCTCAGATGCGTGTAGAACAAGAATGGTTGTCAGTCACCTTGTTCATGGGTGAGCATGGTGATGGGCGTCAATCATCACCTTCATCATGTTGAAGAACAAGTGATATCTTGGATAAAGAACAAGTGGAATTGAATGGAAGAACAATGGTAATTGCATTAATACTCGAGGTACAGCAGAGCTCCACACCTTAATCTATGGTGTGTAGAAACTCCACCGTTGAAAATACATAAGCATAAGGTCTAGGCATGGCCGAATGGCCAGCCTCCCAATGATCTAAGAACTAAAATGTCCAAAGATGATCTAGAGATCTAAAAGTGATCAAAAGATTTCTATACAATAGTAAAAGGTCCTACTTATAAGAAACTAGTAGCCTAGGGTGTACAGAAATGAGTAAATGACATAAAAATCCTCTTCCGGGCCCACTTGGTGTGTGCTTGGGCTGAGCAATGAAGCAATTTCGTGTAGAGACTCTTCTTGGAGTTAAACGCCAGCTTTGGTGCCAGTTTGGGCGTTTAACTCCCATTTGGGTGCCAGTTCCAGCGTTTAACGCTGGGATTTCTTGAGGTGACTTTGAACGCCGGTTTGGGCCATCAAATCTTGGGCAAAGTATGGACTATTATATATTGCTGGAAAGCCCAGGATGTCTACTTTCCAACGCCGTTGAGAGCGCGCCAATTGGGCTTCTGTAGCTCCAGAAAATCCGCTTTGAATGCAGGGAGGTCAGAATCCAACAGCATCTGCAGTCCTTTTTGGTCTCAGAATCAGATTTTTGCTCAGATCCCTCAATTTCAGCCAGAAAATACCTGAAATCACAGAAAAACACACAAACTCATAGTAAAGTCCAGAAAAGTGAATTTTAATTAAAAACTAATAAAAATATACTAAAAACTAACTATATCATATCAAAAACATACTAAAAACAATGCCAAAAAGTATACAAATTATCCGCTCATCATAGTTCCCAGCATTATATGGCTTGGCAGTTTAAGTTCCAGTTTAAGCTTAAACTGGAACTTAAACTCCACATGTGATATTCAAGCTTCCTTTATTGATTTTGTTGCTTCCTTGCCTAACCTCTTCTTCCCTGAAATCATCCAAACAACTGCATCAAAGTCTTGCAAAATTTCATGAGAAATCTTCCATTCATAGCATTCAAGTAATATAACTAAAAACTCATGGAATTTGCATCAAAATCATACTGTTTGGATGGTTCATTGCTTTGTTATTCATTTAACCATTCTTGGTTACTTTAAGCTCAAGAAAATGCATAAAACAACTAAAACTAACAGAAAATGCTAGTGAAACTAGCCCAAGATGCCTTGGCATCACAACACCAAACTTAATACTTGCTTGTCCCTAAGCAAGTCCTGAGTTATTGAGAAGAAAGTATGAAACAGAAAGCAATTACATTGGCTATATTAGCAAGCATTTGAAGTTCATCAGAAGGGTTTTATGCAGAAAGTTGCAGCATCACTTTTCATTCTTATCAGGTAAGATTATCACTTTTTCATTGCATCCATCAAACACTGCTATGGCCTCTTGTTATTCTTATGTCCTTGGCACTTTTCCCTTCTTTGTTTTTCTTTTTCTTAGAGCTCCTTTGCTCCTTGTTTGCTCAGTGTCATGTGTTGCACAAGCCTTTGGCATTTTCTTTTCTTATCAGTGCACTACACATATCCACTACAGGCATTTTAGTTCACATTTCTTCTTGAGACATTGGTGCCCAGCACCGCTTTGTGTGACTAAATGTTTTGTATTTAGGTTGCTCTTGATAATGGACTTTTGGTTGATAATCCCGGGTTAGTTAACCCAAGTTACCAAGTGTTGAAACACTCCTCAGAACCTATTCATCCAAGCATATCCTTAATACATAAACACCACAGGCATTTGTCTCAGAAGTTCAAACCATTGGTGCCTAGCTTATTTTCTCAATTTTTTTTGCTTTTTGGTTGCCCTTTTTCAGTGGCTTTTTCTTCTTCTTTTTCTTTCTTTTTCATGGCCAAAGACATTTATTCATCAAGATCCATAGACAATATTCAAACTTCTACACAAAATGATAATTCTACACTCAATTTCCAGTGATCTGACTAAACAATCAGCATGCATACCACCACTTAATTCTACTTGATTTGTCACTAATTGAGCCAAGTTACTTTTGTTCAAACTTTTCTTTTATTTTTGGAAACAGAACAAGCATGGCAAGCATTTGTTTAAGAAGGTGAAGTTATATCCAAACATCTAGGCATTCACTTTATTCAAAGCAGTAAACCAACACTCATACTAAAAACTTCACATTCCAGAAAGATTTAACAATTACAGTTTAAACCAGAACAAGCATGCTTTTGTTTGCCTTTTAAAGAATGGTCAAGGAACAACACCACCTTGTGAAATTTCTTGTTTTCTCTTTGTTGCCAGGAAACAATTTGATTTCTCCTTCTTCTCCTAGTTGTTGCTTCATGTTCTTTCTAAGATCCTTGTTTCCTTTCCTGCAAAGAGTGATGAAGTTGCTTGCTTCTCAAGCACTTGGGTGGTTAGCTCAACTATGTATGGGCAAGTGTCTGAGTCTTAAGTTGGTGTGTGAACACCAAACTTAGTCTCCTACTTACTCCTCTGCTCTTTGAATCCTTGAATTCTCCTTGGAATGAAGTTGCTGCTAAGGATTTTAAGCATTTCTGTGATTGCTTAGAATGGTTGTTCCTTTCATATAATTCAAAGATTGTTGTGTTCAGTTGATCTGTATGGTGGAACACCAAACTTAGAGTCACACATTCCCCTTTGAATTATTGATCCACGAATTCATTGTTTGGTGTGAAACACCAAACTTAATTCTTTGCAATGCACAGAAACTACTTCACCTTTTTATTGAAACAAATAAAAGAAACAGCAAAGGAGTATTACCTCAGGTTGGGTTGCCTCCCAACAAGCGCTTCTTTAACGTCATTAGCTTGACGATTGTCCCTTGTTAGGGTGGATTGTAGTGCTTGATGTCCTCTCCTCTCACTATGAAAACGTCCCCATTTGATTCCTTCATGATTTCCAAATGTTCCATAGAAAGAACTTTCCTGATTGTGAACACTTGAGGGAGCTGGGAAGGAATGGTTTTGAGGCCAGGTGGGATTGGCAGATAATGACTTGATATCACTTTATCTCCCGGAGAGAAACCTTCAGTGGGAATTTTCTTGTTTCTCCACCCTCTTGGCAATTTCTTTACAATTCTTCCCTCTCTCTTGAGGATTTCTTCATTGACCCTTATGCCAGGAGGATCCTTCTGATCTGTTTCTATTGATTCTTGTGGCTTTAACTCTTGCAATTCTTGTTTGCCTTCCAAGGACTGTTTCAGAGTTTCAGCTGCTGGATTGCTTTCCTCCAAACACAGATGGCTACTATCATCCTTAGGCTTTTCAGGTTCTGGTTCAGGCTCAGATGCAGGTTTGAAAACATGGAAAATGAGCTGTTCATCATGTATTCTCAAAATTAGCTCTCCTTGTTCTACATCTATGAGCGCTCTAGCAGTGGCTAGAAATGGCCTTCCCAGAATGATAGGGTGTAGGTAGCTTTCCTCCATGTCCAAAATGACAAAGTCTGTGGGGAAGAAATAATTTCCCACTTTCACCAGCACATTCTCAACTACCCTTCAGCTTGCTTCTGAGTTTTGTCAGCCAGTTGTATGATTACATCAGTGGATCTCACCTCATTCAGTTGTAGCCTCTTCATAAGAGTCAGAGGCATCACATTTATGCTAGCTCCTAGATCACAGAATCCTCTGTCAATTTTTGTTTCCCCTATGATGCAGGGGATATGAAAACTTCCTGGGTCTGTTTTCTTAGAGACTATGTCCTTCTTGATGAGGGCACTGCATTCTTTGTTCATTATTACAGTTTGTCCTCCCTTCAAAACTCTTTTCTTGCTCAGCAATTCCTTCAAATACTTGATATGTGTAGGCATCTGCTGGAGAATCTCAAGAAAGGGAATATTGATATGGAGAGACTTAAATGTCTCTAAAAACCTTGAATATGTTTTCCCTTTTTCACCTCCTCCTAACCTCTGAGGAAATGGTGCTTTTGGTTGGTATGTTTCCAGCATGCCTTTATTTTGCAGTTCCTTGGCTTGCTCAGTTTCACTTTCTTGCTTAGCTTCTTCCACACCTTCCTTCAAGATTTCTGGCTCCTGTTCTGAGGGTCTGATTCCTTCTTCTTCTGAGACTTCCTTCAATATGGTGATGGCCTTGCATTCTTCCCATCTCACTCCCTTTTGTTCCCCTTTAGGATTCTTTTCTGTGTCACTAGGGAACACTGCAGTTGACTTGGGGGCCTGTTGAGATAGCTCTCCTACTTGAGACTCCATCCTCTTGAGTTTTCACCATGGTTCCTTAAGGTAGATCTCACATCATCCCTAAAGCTTTTCAACTCACTTATGTCCTGACCCATGTTTGCAAGCATTCCTTCTATCCTGTTTAATTGATCTTGAAATTGTTGGTTCGGATTAGGTTGGGTAGGTTGATTATTTTGGCCATGATATGATGGTTGGGAGTAAGTGTTTTGTGTGGCTTGGTATGATCTTTGGTTGGAGTTTTGGTATGTGGACTTGTTATGTTGGTTTTGCTGGTTTCCCCACCCAAAGTTTGGGTGGTTTTTCCAGCCTAGGTTGTAAGTGTTGGAATGTGGATCATATGGTTGCCTTTGTTGATTTCCCACATAGTTGGCCTCTTCCCAATCACCTCCTTCAGTGCTTACTTCCTCTTGATCTTGTGTGTGTATTGCAGCCACTTGATTTGTTTCTAATTTCCTGGTGAGCTCTGCTAGTTGCTTGGCAAACACCTTGTTTTGGGCTAGAATTGTATCAACATGGTTCAGCTCCATGACTCCCTTAGTGTTGTGTCTCTCTGAAGCATAGTAGTACTCATTCTCAGCCACTGTCTCAATCACTTCAATGGCTTCTTCCACAGTCTTCTTCCTGTTCAATGAACCTCCTGATGAATGGTCTACAGCCTTCCTTGATTCATAAGAAAGTCCATCATAGAAAATATGCAATTGCACCCAGTCATGGAACATGTCTGGTGGGCATTTCCTTGTCAAATCCTTGAACCTCTCCCATGCCTCGTAGAGAGTTTCACCATCTTGTTGTCTAAAGTCTGAACCTCAGATCAAAGCCTATTGACCTTTTGTGGGGGTAGAAACGTGCCAGAAACTTGCTTTCCACCTCATCCCAGGTTGTTAGGCTCCCCCTTGGGAATGATTCCAGCCACTTAGCTGCCTTGTCCCTAAGTGAAAATGGGAACAAGAGCAGTTTATAGGCATCTTCCTGGACTCCATTGGACTTCACAGTGTCGCAAATTCTCAGGAATTTTGTGAGATGTTGGTTTGGATCTTCATTAGCACTCCCACCAAATGAACAATGATTCTCCACCAGTGATATTAGCTGTGGTTTGAGTTCAAAATTGTTGGCCTGAATGGGTGGTTTCTGAATGCTGCTACCACAATTCCCAGAGGTTGGGTTTATGTATGAACCAAGAACCCTCCTCTCGGGAATGGCATTGTTTCCATCAGCTCTCTCATGGTTGTGAACTTCTCTATCCATGTTGAGATCTAGAGCTTCCTCAAAATTGTCCTCAGATTCTCCTTCAGATTCTTCTTCTCCCAGTGCTCTCTTCCCTCTTGCTTCCCTTCTAAGTTTATGAAGGGTCCTCTCTGGTTCGGTATATGGAGGAGTTGATGTCTCTCCTCTCCTACCTGTCATACAAGAACACAGCACAGGCAACAAACAAGTGAAATACTCTTGGTTAATGGAAGAGTATGGTTAGAGCAGTTGAGGAATTAATTCAAATAGTTAGTGAGTCAGTGAGTTAGTTGCTTGAATTTAAACGCATAAAGAAAGAAAGCATGTAACAGAGTGCAGAAATTAAAATTCAACAAGTAACTTGAACTGAATTAACAAAACAAGAAAAATGCTCAATCTAGTTAACTTCCAATTTGAGAATTGTCAATCGAAAACCAATCCCCGGCAACGGCGCCATAAACTTGATGCGCATAAACTAGTTATGCCACGATTTAGGAAATTGCACGATCGGCAAAATTCCTTCCGGCAAGTGCACCGGTTATCGTCAAGTAAAAACTCACAATAGAGTGAGGTCGAATCCCACAAGGATTGGTTGAATGAGCAATTCGGATTAGAAGTGTGTCTAGTTGAGCGGAATCAAGAATTAGATGAGAATTGCGGAATGTAAAATTGGCGGGAAACGTAAATGGCAAGAAATTGAAATTGCGGAATCTTAAATTGCATGAATTAAAGAGCGAGAAGCTAAATTGCTGAAATTAAAAAGGGATCGGGGTGATTGCATGAATTTAATTGCAGAATGTAAAGAGAAAGTGGTAGATCAGAAATGGGGAATTCATTAGGTTTCAGGAGATATTGAGATCTCCGAATCAAAACATTTTTATCCCTTCCTCAACCAATGCGTTCATTGAATTTTGCTTGGCAATCTTATATGATTGGATCCCAATCCCTTGGCTCACCAATTCTCTCTAAAAATAAACAAATTCCCAATCCCTTGGTTTAAATGTTCATAAGAAGAGATGATGCTCGATCACTGATTATACCACACAGTTTCATGAACCACAATTTGGTAGGATTACATGTCACAATATCCATCCAAACCCCAATCCAATTCACTGTGAGAAAGCTTCTCTAGCATGAATCCTCCATTCCTTTCCCAAGGTTCCGAAGGATTCCAATTATGGATAGTTTCTTTCCCAAGACAACTAACCAATGGAATTAGATCGAGAAGCTTTCTAACAAAATTCAAGAGAAAATATTGAAGAAGAAGATAAAAACTATTATTGATTCATTGAATTACAATAGAGCTCCCTAACCCAATGAAAGGGGTTTAGTGAGTCATAGCTCTGAATTCAATAACAAAAAGTATGAAAACTCGAAAAATGATCCAAAGTTCTCTAACTAACTTAAATTCTATCCTATTTATATACTTTCTAAATTGAGCTTCTGTTGTGTTTCTTGGGCTTTGAGGCCTTTCCCTGATTTCTTTTTGCTTTGGGTTTATGATCCATAATCCTGATGAGGCTGCTGATCCAATTCTGTAACATTCATTGAGCCAACTTAGTGATAATCAAGTAATGACACATGACTCAACAAATTGAAATTCCAGACTCATCAATTCTTCAGGCCCAATCCCATAAACCATGATATTCAATTGGGTTTCATAAACTTAAACGTTGGACACTCCTGGAGGTGGTATAACTCAAGCACGTTTAAGCTTCAGTTTAAGGTTAAACTGAAGCTTAAACGTGGAAATGGAAGAAAGCAACCCTGGAGGGTAAAGTAGTCGAACACGTTTAAGCTTCAGTTTAAGGTTAAACTGAAGCTTAAACGTGGAAATGGAAGAAGGCAACCCTGGAGTGTGGAATTGTCGAACACGTTTAAGCTCCAGTTTAAGGTTAAACTGGAGCTTAAACGTGGAAATGGCTCCCTGGTGCATTTCTCATTTCTGGCGTTTAACTTCCAGTTTAAGGTTAAACTGGAGGTTAAACGCCACTTTCAGCTTTTCCTCGGCTTTCATGATTTTGGCGTTTAAGCTCCAGTTTAAGCTTAAACTGGAGCTTAAACGCCACTGATAGTTCCCAGCATTATATGGCTTGGCAGTTTAAGTTCCAGTTTAAGCTTAAACTGGAACTTAAACTCCACATGTGATATTCAAGCTTCCTTTATTGATTTTGTTGCTTCCTTGCCTAACCTCTTCTTCCCTGAAATCATCCAAACAACTGCATCAAAGTCTTGCAAAATTTCATGAGAAATCTTCCATTCATAGCATTCAAGTAATATAACTAAAAACTCATGGAATTTGCATCAAAATCATACTGTTTGGATGGTTCATTGCTTTGTTATTCATTTAACCATTCTTGGTTACTTTAAGCTCAAGAAAATGCATAAAACAACTAAAACTAACAGAAAAATGCTAGTGAAACTAGCCCAAGATGCCTTGGCATCATCATCCTTTTTGGAGGGTAAAAGTGATTCAGGAATTTGTCTGATAACTGTTTCCATGTCTTTATGCTTGCTGCAGGTTGGTTATTCAACCACTTCTTAGCTTGATCTTTTACAGCAAATGGAAACAGTAATAATCTGTAGACATCCTGATCCACCTCTTTATCACGTACTGTGTCAGTAATTTGTAAGAATTCTGCCAGAAACTCAGTAGGTTCTTCCTGTGGAAGACCGGAATACTGGCAATTTTGCTGCACCATGATAATGAGTTGAGGGTTTAGCTCAAAGCTGCTTGCTTTGATGGGAGGTATACAGATGCTACTCCCATATGCAGCTGTAATGGGGTTAGCATATGACCCCAAAGTCCTTCTGGACTGCTCAATTCCACTTAGGTCCATGATAGAGAAAGGGAAATGATATGGATTGCAAGTAGATTATTATTTTTTTTTTAAAAAAAGATCGAAAATAATAAAATAAAACAAAAGGAAAATAGAATAAGATTTCGAAAACCAAAAGAAAAACAAAATCAAAGCAAATTGGAAACTAAATCAATCAACTAATTAAAAAGATTTTGGAATTGGCAATTAAAAAGATATGATTGAAAATTATTTTGAAAAAGATTTGATTTTTTTTTTTGAAATGAGGAAAGAGAAAAACAACAAAATGACACCAAACTTAAAATTTTTAGAAAATCAAACACTAATTTTCGAAAACCTAAAGGAAAACACAAAGAAGACACCAAACTTAGAATTTTTAAAGATAAAAAAGGGACAAAGGACATGCAAATTCGAAAATTAAAAGAAAAACAAAAGCATGCAATTGACACCAAACTTAAAATATGAAACTACACTCAAATAAAAGACTCTAAACCAGCAAAAATAAAACAGTCCTAATCTAAGCAACAAGATAAACCGTCAGTTGTCCAAACTCGAACAATCTCCGGCAACGGCGCCAAAAACTTGGTGCACGAAATTGCAATCACACTTTGCAATCCCGCACAACTAACCAGCAAGTGCACTGGGTCGTCCAAGTAATACCTTACGTGAGTAAGGGTCGATCCCACGGAGATTGTCGGCTTGAAGCAAGCTATGGTTATCTTGTAACTCTTAGTTAGGATATCAAAGATTATCAGGATTGATTGTGAAAAGCAAAAGAACATGAAATAAGTACTTGTTTTGCAGTAATTGAGAATAGGTTGAGGTTTTGGAGATGCTCTGTCTTCTGAACCTCTGCTTTCCTACTGTCTTCTTCCTCAAGCACGCAAGACTCCTTCCATGGCAAGCTGTATGCAAGGGTTTCACCGTTGTCAGTGGCTACCTCCCATCCTCTCAGTGGAAATGTTCAACGCACCCTGTCACGGCACGGCTATCCATCTGTCGGTTCTCAATCAGGCCGGAATAGAATCCAATGATTCTTTTGCGTCTGTCACTAACACCCCGCCCTCAGGAGTTTGAAGCTCGTCACAGTCATTCAATCATTGAATCCTACTCAGAATACCACAGACAAGGTTTAGACCTTCCGGATTCTCTTGAATGCCGCCATCAGTTCTAGCTTATACCACGAAGATTCTGATTAAGGAATCCAAGAGATATCTACTCAATCTAAAGTAGAACGGAGGTGGTTGTCAGGCACGCGTTCATAGTTGAGAATATGATGAGTGTCACGGATCATCACATTCATCCGGGTTAAGAACAAGTGATATCTTAGAACGGAAGCAAGCATGATTGAATAAGAAACAGTAGTAATTGCATTAATCCATCAAGACACAGCAGAGCTCCTCACCCCCAACCATGGGGTTTAGAGACTCATGCTGTAGAAGATACAATGAAAAACGTGTAAAGTGTTATGAGGTACAGATACAATGTCAAAAGATCCTATTAATAGTGAACTAGTAACCTAGGATTTACAGAAATGAGTAAATGACAGAAAAATTCACTTCCGGGCCCACTTGGTGTGTGCTTGGGCTGAGCATTGAAGCATTTTCGTGTAGAGGCTCTTTCTGGAGTTAAACGCCAGCTTTTATGCCAGTTTGGGCGTTTAACTCCAATTTCTATGCCAGTTCCAGCGTTAAACGCTGGGAATTCTGAAGCTGATTTGCAATGTCGGTTTGGGCCATCAAATCTCGGGCAAAGTATGGACTATTATACATTGCTGGAAAGCCCAGGATGTCTACTTTCCAACGCCGTTGAGAGCGTGCCAATTGGGCTTCTGTAGCTCTAGAAAATCCACTTCGAGTGCAGGGAGGTCAGAATCCAACAGCATCTGCAGTCCTTTTCAGCCTCTGAATCAGATTTTTGCTCAGGACCCTCAATTTCAGCCAGAAAATACCTGAAATCACAGAAAAATACACAAACTCATAGTGAAGTCCAGAAAAGTGAATTTTAACTAAAAACTAATAAAAATATACTAAAAACTAACTAAATCATACTAAAAACATACTAAAAACAATGCCAAAAAGCGTATAAATTATCCGCTCATCAGCCTTCTCTAGTCCTGTGCTGCTTGTACGCAAGAAAGATGGCAGTTGGTGGTTTTGTGTTGACTATCGAGCCGTTAATGTCATCACCATTAAAGATAAGTTTCCCATTCCCACTATTGATGAAATTCTTGATGAACTATTTGGTGCTGCTTATTTCTCCAAAATTGACTTGCGTTCGGGTTACCACCAGATTCGAGTTTGGGACGAGGACATTCCAAAGACCGCCTTCCGTACGCACCTTGGCCATTACAGATTTGTGGTGATGCCTTTTGGTCTTACCAATGCCCCTTCAACATTTCAGGCAACCATGAATAAGGTGTTTCGGCCGTATCTCCGGAAATTTATTGTGGTGTTTTTCGATGATATACTTATTTACAGCAAATCCAAGGAAGAAGACATTGCACATTTAAGAACAACACTGTCAGTCCTACAATAACATCAATTTGTGGCCAAGCTCTCTAAATGTACATTTTGCCAACAAGAAGTTGAATACCTAGGCTATGTGGTGGGCAAAGAAGGAGTGCAGGTTGACAATTCTAAAATTAAGGCAATTGTTGAATGGCCCAAGCCAGTGAACTTGAAACAACTGCGGGGATTTCTTGGCCTCACTGGGTACTATCAGAGGTTTGTCGCAAGATATGCGCAATTGGCTACTCCACTCACTGAACTTCTCAAACGCAATAATTTTCATTGGGAGCAGGCAACGGAGATTGCATTTGAGGAGTTAAAGTCAGCCCTTACTCGTACTCCGGTATTAGCCTTACCCGATTTCAATCTGCCATTTACAGTTGAAACTGAGGCGTCAGCCCAAGGGATTGGTGCAGTGTTGTCCCAACAAGGGCATCCCCTTGCTTATTTTAGTAAGAAACTTAGTAGCAAATTAAAGGTGGCATCAGCTTATGTCAGGGAATTGTACGCTATTACCCAAGCGGTGGCAAAGTGGCGGCATTACTTACTAGGGCGCCATTTCTGTATCAAGACAGATCACCAAGGCTTACGTGAATTAATGTCACAGGTGGTGTTGACCCCTGAGCAGTAATTCTATCTGACCAAGCTTTTGGGATATGATTTTGAGGTCATATATCGTTCTGGCAAGACTAATAAGGCTGCTGATGCCTTATCCAGACAGGGTGATGGGAATCTAGAGGTGCAATTCCAGGCATTCTCAACGGTGCAATCCACATTACGGCCCTTGCTCTTGCGCGCCACTGCAGAAGATCAAGAAACCCAATCAATGATAGCACAATATAACCAAGGGTCCCTCAACCCTGAATTCTTACTCCAATAAGGGTTGCTAACTTACCGGGGCAGAATTTGGGTGCCAAATTTTGAAGGTTTGTGCAATCAATTACTCAAGGAGTTCCATTCTACACCCATGGCGGGACATCAAGGGGAACTCAAGACTTTTAAGGCCCTTGGTAGTGTCTTCTTTTAGCCTGGACTCCGTAGAGACATTCACAAAATGATTTAGGAATGTGAAGTTTGTCAAACCACAAAATATGTGCCTGCAAAGCAAGCTGGCCTCCTCAACCCCTTGCCGGTTCCTAAAGGCCCCTGGATGGAGCTCTCCATGGATTTCATAGTGCAATTGCCAAAATCAGTCGGGTACTCTGCGATAATGGTGGTGGTGGACCGCTTTAGTAAAACAGCTCACTTTGAGCCGCTACGGGCAGGGTTCACTGCTTCTTCAGTGGCCAAAATTTTCATTGCAGCTGTTGTTAAACTTCATGGGTTTCCTTCGATGATTGTCTCGGACAGGGATCCTATTTTCCTCAGCAAATTCTGGCGCAACCTGTTCGAGCACAGCGGAACACGCTTGCACTATAGCACTGCCTACCACCCACAGAGCAACGGTCAAACGGAAGTGACAAATCGTTCCCTGGAGGAGTACCTTCAAGCATTTACCCATTCTCGGCCACAATTATGGACGTCCTTTTTGCCTTGGGTTGAATTTTGCTATAATAGATCGTTCCACTCTGCCATCCAGATGACCCCACATGAGGCACTCCACGGCTTTCCTATGAACTTGCCCCCTGGTTACGTTCCTGGAACTTCTCCCGTGGTGGAAGTCGACTCCTTCTTGAGGATCCGTGAAATCCTCAATGATGAATTGGGCTTCTATTTACACCAGGCTCGAAGCCGCATGAAGAAACAGGCAGATAAGCACCGTCGCGATCAAGAATTTCAAGAAGGAGAGTGGGTTTTGTTGAAATTGAAGCCCTATCGGCAGATATCCCTCTTCCACAAGGAGCATCCAAAGCTGGGGAGACGATTCTTTGGGCCGTATCGAGTGCAACAGCGTGTGAGAAAGCTGGCGTACCGATTAGAGCTCCCTGCCGGCAGCACCATTCACCCCGTCTTCCATGTTTCTATGTTGAAGAAGTTCCGTGGAGAGCCGCCAGCAGAGGTACCTGTCCTGACGGGTGCACCCGCCGCTTTTCAACCTCTCCCATCTGCAATCATTGCACGCCGCACGGTGATCAAAGAGGGACAACCAGTTGAACAAGTATTAGTAGACTGGGAGAGGACATCGAGGGATGAAACCACTTGGGTGAATAAAGAGGAGTTACAGAGGATGTTTTCTGATATTGACCTTGAGGACAAGGTCATTGTTGGGGAGGGGATAGTTGATACAGTCACTACTCCAAACCCATCTCAGCAGCTGAATCCAACAAGGAAAGAAGAAGAGAGTAGTGACACTGGCCCAATTGTTAACAAAAGAGAGCGAAAGATGCCATATTGGGCTAGGGACTATGTAATGGGTAAATGAATGAGAGAACATGGTAATAATAGACAAAGTTGTTAGGATCTGCTAGGAATTTAAGGAAAAGAAAAGGAGTGAGAAAGGTAGGAACAATCTAGACAGTTAGTGAGTGGAGTCATGCCTGACTCGAAGAGGGGAGAGTGAATTTCTGTTATTGTTTTTGGTTCATCAATTCCATTTCCATTTTGTTCTAATTCTGTTGATGTTCAGTAACTTAGTTGATAATTGTGAAATTGCTTTGTGCTCTAACATGAGTACTAACAGAAGAATTTGGATCCTCTAAATTTTAAATTTTTATTTTAGAGGGTAAAGTGTAATTTCTTATCCTTGAATAGTTTTTCTCTTATTTTTTTGGTCCCACTTATATATGAAATAAATGGTGAAAGATCACACTTTTTTTTAAAGTGAAATTCGAAATTTAGAGAACCAAATTCCTAAACGAATCAATTAAAAATGACCGAACTAGCAAGTTTGGATTATATGCAAAACAGCAATAATAAAAAGAATATTATAAAAGATGATATCAAGTCAAGTTTAAAAATTGTTGCACTTATGATCAAGCTAAAGAAGAAAAGATTTCATCTCTTTTTGCCAATAGCTAGAGCATTGATTGTGCAACGGCTAATTTGATCAAATAGGACATGATTTCAACATTGAGGAAGTGATCAAAACTATATATATGAAGAATTCATCCAAAGAAGAAGGCAACCATTTGAGCCAAATCTGATCATATATACCAGCCTTTGTTTTTTGTTTTGTTTTTTTGTTTTTTGAATGTGTTTATATTTTTCTATTGTCTAGAATTAAATTTATATTGAGAGATAAAAGATAAAGAAAATTGATCACACAAAAAATATTTTATTCTTTTGTTTGAATATTTTGATTTTGAAAGTATACTAAAATTTGAGTGCATTTTGTTTTCTTTATCTAAGTTGGGTTAGTACTTATAGTCTATAGAATACTAAACTTAGGGTTATATAGTTTAAGTGTATAATAAAAGTGTGAGTCTCTTGGAATTGGTGTTTGTAGTCAACCTTAATTATAGTGAAAATTTTATTATTATTATGGTGGAGACTGAACGTATATCACATTACACTTCATGGCTGAGCTAGAATATATCGTAGTGTGATTCTTTTTTCGGGGACGCTACGCATCCATGTAACCATGTAACCAAGTTGGCCCAACACCAAAAAAACCCAATACCATTAAATGAAACGTGAAATACTCGCGCCCAATACACACGAAATCGCCCAACGCTTCTTCTCCCGCTCTTCTTCTTCTTCTTCTTCTTCTTCTTCTTCTTCTTCTTCTTCTTTTCACGCTCGTTTACACACGGAGCGTCTTCTTCTTCTTCGCCTTCTTATTCGCGTTTCTTCTTCTCCTCCTTTTTTTGCGTTCCTTCTTCTTCACGTGTTTTCTCTTTATCGTCATTATTTTGTTGTTGTTGCTGCTGTATTTTTTTGTCTTTTCCTCCTTCTCTCTGGTGAAGAAGCAGTAGAAGGTGAGGAAGAAGAGTTTTGAATAGTTCAGAATGAACCGAACACAGTACTTATGGTGAACCGAACACAGTACTCATGGTGAACCGAACACAGTACTCATGGTGAACCAAAAACAATACAATTGTATAGTACTGAGTGAATGAAACATAATCCATTATATAAAATCAAATTCAAACAGCTTTCTGTAGAATGAACCGAACACAGTACTCATGGCGAACCGAACACAGTACTCATGGTGAACCGAAAATAATACAATTGTATAGTGCTGAGTGAACGAAACATAATCCATTATATAAAATCAAATTCAAATAACTCTGCCTACATTTTACATATTATCAATTCAATTCAATTCAATTCAGTACACCTCCATCCATTTAATTCAATTCAAATTAGCAATTGCATTCCATTCAATTCGATTCAAAATTGAATAATTCAAACTTTGTTAGTTTGATTTGTTTCAGAAGAGTAATCCAAATCGCTCTCCTGTTTACCAAAAAATTTTGAATCCCTAAACACTGAATCCTAAACCCTAAACACTAAAACCAGAACCCTGAACCCATAAACCATAAATCCCTAAAACCTTAAAACCTAAACCCTAAATCCTACACCCTGAACCCGAACCTTGAACTCTGAATTCTGAACCCTGAACGCTAAACCCTAAACCCTGAACCCGAACCCTGAACACTGAACCTTGAACCCTAAATGCTAAACCCTAAACCCTAAACCCTACCGTAAATCCTAAACCCCTAAAACCTTGAACCCTGAACCCTGAACCCTAGACCCCTAAACCCTAAACCCTCAACCATGAACATGGTAAACCGAAAATAATACACGGGGTGAACCGAAAGTTTGAAACACATTGAACCCCTGTACACTGAACCCTGAACCCATAAACCCTAAACCCTAAAATCCTATCGTCATTCTTTTGTTGTTGTTGTTGCTGTATTTTTTTCTTTTCCTCATTCTCTCTCTGTTGAAGAAGCAGTAGAAAGTGAGGAAGAAGAGTTTTGAATAGTGCAGAATGAACCGAACATAGTACTTATAGTGAACTGAACACAGTACTCATGGTGAACCGAAATCTTAGTTACGGTGAACCAAAATCTTAATTACGGTGAAACAATTATATAGTGATTAGGGAAGAAAACAGAACATATTGGTCTAATTTTTGTTAGACTCCTTTCTGCGGATCGAACCAAAAATATGAAAGTGATAAACCACCTCTTTAGTACTTACCGAACCGAAAAGTTACTTACATTTACTCAGAGTTATTGACACTCACAATTACTCACAGTACATATTATCAATTCAATTGAATTCAATTCAGATGTAGATCACCTCAGTCCATTCAATTCACTTCAAATAAAATTAAAAATTTTATTCCATTAAATTTGATTCAGAATTCAATAATCCAAACCTCATCAAATTGATGCGTTTGAGAAGAATCATCAAAATCGCACTCATTCAACTGATTTGAAGTTGATTCATTCGTTGTTTCATTTCAAAAGTGCATATCGAAAAAGAAAACGAAGAAGAAGATGAACGACGAAGATAATTGCGTTGAATCAATCCAGATCCATAATGCAGAGAAGAAAAACGCAAAAAAGGAGAATAACAAATTTAATTAGGTTGAGCGAAAGAGGTTTATGTTGTATGAAAAAATTTACGTTGAGAAACGTTGATAACGCAAAATAAGGATTCGTTATCTAGGTTATAAAAGGCACGTGTAAAATAAGCAGGAGTGTGGGGGCGTGGAGTGAAAGTTACATGAATACCATCCATGTAATTTTTACATGGATGTAAAGTTTTTTCCTTCTTTTTTATTCTTCTTTTCTGCAACTTTCACCTATATTTTATTCTATTAGTGTAGGACGAGATAAACACAAAAAAAAATCTCCTAAATTCAGTATACTATAAATTAAATTTATTAAATTATAAAAATGATTCTTTAATTCAACTTTTTTTAATTCATTTGGGACCTTCAATAACAAATTATATTAATTATACATTTTAAATCAATATAAAATGTGTTACAAATACTTTTCTTTAATTGTCCAATAATCTGATCTCATTCTCATTAGGGTACAACACCCACCGGGACAAAAAGTGAAAAATTTAAATAAATACGACAAAATTTATTGTATCCACTAACATTTTTATTTATATTATTATTTTTTATAGGTACGCACTTTAGGACTTATTAGGGTACTCAAATCCCGTATCTTACCATTATTTCTTACCCGAAATATGCAGCATATATTATATGATGAGTACCGCAACGTTACCAATAACATTTCTATTAATATCTGTTAATTCTTATTTATAAGTGTGTTTAATAGAAGTATTTTTGTAAATGTATCTAATAAAAATATTTTTTTTTATAATTGTATTTAATAAAAGTATATTTATAGATATATTTTTTGGATGTGTCTCTTTATATATGTGTTTAAAATATAATAATTATTCATTATTGATAATAAATTGACAAATAATATATTAGTACCCTATATTTTTCCTTATATGATATACACACTTTTTTCTTTAACATGTCTCATCTAATTCACAATATATAATATGAAAAGTAGCGAAAATATATAAATAATAAGGGGGTATAATTAACTGCTGCTAGCTAGTAAAGTTTTGTAGTGTCCTTTAGAGAGAACTTTTCCCAAACTTTAACCTAAAACGAGTTTCATTATTTTCTGTTCGTTAGTCTGCTTCCGAACAGGTCGGGTGGACAGAAGATGCAAGATGGATAGGTGAGGATGTCTTAGTCTTGGTCGCACTGATTGTGGGTCTGCCGAGCTGGCGAGCACTTGTACTGGCGAACGGACGAGGGGGGGTGCCACCTGCAAAGACACTCCGACGCTCAAGTCAGCAATGTGCAGGCGGGCAGAATAATGGAGTGAGAGAATGTGACGTACCTCGGGGGAAGAGCCAATCTTCCCCTTATATACATGTCAGTAGTGGGCCCCTTACGTGACAGGCCCATATTCCCAAGGACGCTGTCCTGCAGCACGTGTGTGATCCGTACAGGACGCGTGTCCGGGTCGGTTGTAGGGCGCGTGCCCGGGTCGGGTGTTACATGGGTCGGGTCGGCCCAAAGCTGGTTCTGGGCCGGGCCGTAACAGTGCCCCCACGCGCCAATGGTAGTCGTGGGAGCTACCAATGGCGTGTCGTCTCGCATCTCGTCTGGTCGGTCGCTCGTGGGGAGGACGTGCCCCCAAGGCGCGTCTCTTGGTTGCTCAAACAACCGTTTCATCGCCTCGTTTCCTGCGCCGAGCATTGAATGCTCATAATGGGGTGAAAAACCCCATTTGAAAAGACCATTTTGCCCCCAGGCGTTTCGCGCTCTGGAGGCAGCTTTTAAACGAGCGGTTTTGGTATTTCTTCATTTTATGTACTTTTTCCGCACCCTCTATTCTCCCTTCCCCCTCCTTGCTACAAGGCTTTGCTGTGGTGCCTCCGTTCGGGTTTCTTGCATTTTACCAGATTCAACTCCATCTTCCTCTCATCAATTCAGGTAATTTTTCCTGATCATCCTCCCTTTTGTGCATTACTTCTGCATGCTTGTTATTTGGTTCTTTTGATGTTACTGCGTAGCCTTAGTTGCGAGTAGACGTGTTAGGGGGGAAGTACCATTCTAGGGTAGGCTTTTTCTCGTTCCTTTAGTCTTCTAATCTTGTTTGCCGTTAGTCGGGAAGTCGTGGGGGGTGGTGTTTGTTTTCGTCCTGAGTGACCGATCTCTTAGACTAACTGGATGGTACCCCCATGTAGGTATGGCCCGCACGGTCTCCCGAGCATCCGTTAACCCTGCGGCTTACGACCAGTATGCTTGGGTCGTCTCAGATGTGAGGGATTCACCCAACCAAATGAGCGAAGAGGAGCTCACCGAGTTCCGACAAGCCGGGTATCTGTGTGGCGGGACTGACGAGGAGGCCAATTATGACGCCTTCGTCCCGGCTGCTCACGAGCGGTTGTATGAAATCAACTTCCAACCCCGCCAGGTCGCCGACTGGATTTGGTTCTACAAGGCCATATTCACTCAAGTCGGAGTTCGCATTCCGTTCTCAGCCTTTCAAATGGCGCTCTTAAACCGAATTTCTGTGTCACCGTCGCAGTTGCATCCGAACAGTTGGGCTTCGATCCGCTGTTTCGAGATGGTTTGTGAATATCTCGACCTGCCGGTGTCCGTAGATGTCTTTCTCTTTTTCTTCACCCTCACAAACCCTACCAAGCAGGGGAAACACAGGAAAGGGTTCATGTCCTTCCGGGCTGCTCAGGGTCGGAAGATTTTCGGCTTGTTCGAAGATTCTTACCATGGGTTTAAGGACAAGTATTTTAAGGTCCGTCCGGCCAAAGGTCGCCACCCCTTTTGGTTGTCTCTGGAGGGGGTACGGCTCATCCCGACTTATTGGAGCTTCGGGGCAGGAGCCAATAGTTTTATTAAGGTAGTTTATAAAAACATGTCGGCAGAAGATCAGCAGATTGCCGAGGTGCTAAACGCGATTTTTGGGAAGAACCCAGTAAATCCCCACCTCCTCATGGGTGATCGGGATTCCGGTCGTAATTATATTGTGAGAAGCTCTTTACTTTACGCTTTATCTTTTTCCTTTCTTGTTGATATTATGTGACGACTAACCGACCTTACTTGTTTTCCCGCAGTGGATATGTCGGCGTCCGTGACGGGTCTTCCCGACTTGTTTCAAACTTTCCTTGGTGGTGGCGACGATGAGGAGAGTGACGAGCAACCCGCCTCAAAGGGACCTGATGCACCGGAGGACAAAGACGCTCCCGAGCAGAAGGCCGCAACCGATGGGATCGGGACCTCGGCTCAGGGCGCCTCGGTTGAAGGTGGCGAGGCGGCCCGTGTTTCTCCTATCCGTGAGGTTGTCGGGACTGGGGGTTCGATGCCCAATCCGGATGATGAGGAGGAGGTGGTGGAGGTCTCTAGCCTAAAGAGAAAGAGAAAGAAGACATCCACGGCGTCCTCTAGTCCTGAGGGTGTCCTTACCGTCATGGAAAGGAATTTCGATGCCAGCAACTTCATAGATACCCAACTCATTCCTGGCACTGAGGAGTACTTCCACGAGTCTTCCCTTGCCGGGCAGGCGAGGTGGATGTACCGAACTCTTCTGCGGGGCGCCGTGATAGCCCGGAAGGCCGAGTTTGAGCTATCCGGGATGGAGTCTCTCCGTCGGAAGTTGGACTCCGCTGGGAAGGCCAACAATGAATTGAAAAGTGAAGTGGAAACTCTTCGGGAGCGGTTGACTCAAACTTCGGAGAAGTTGGATGCCGCCGAGAAAAAAGCCACCGCCGCCGAGCAGAAAGCTACTTCCGCCGAACAAAAGTTAACCGCTGCCGAGAAGAAACAGAAAGAGTCGGACGCGACGATTGAACGTCTAGTCGAGCGTGAGATGGCTCTGGAGAAACAGGTCGGCGAAGCGCAGAAGCATACGGCCGAAGTCGAGAAAGAGAAGCAGGCCGCGGAGGCCGAGCTGGCAACGTGGAAGGCGAAGTATAAAGATGTCGTTAAGCAGGGCAAGGCCGCGATCTTGGGTACTGAGGAAGCCCTCAAAGCTCAAATTAAAGTTGTTGCTCCTGAGTTCGACACGTCGGCGATTGGTGTCCGCAAGGTTATTCTTGATGGCAAGGTTGTCGACGTCCCCAAGAAGTGAATTTCTTGTTTACAGCCTTTCGTGCAGCCGCTTTGTTATGACTTGTAAACTATCTTAGTCTTGGCCGTTTTTGGCTTGCGAACAATTTAGCCGTTTTATTTTGGCTTGTGATTAATGACCATTTTAGCCGTTTGCCCATGTTGTCGTGATAAGCTTTTTATTTGTCTGAGTGCGTTATCATTTCTAATCGTATTGGTTTATACTTCGTCGTTTACTCGCTTGCTCGTGTTATCATTCCTATTAACCGTTTTTGGTTTGAAGTTATTTAGACTGGCGGCCCGTGGCCTTTCGTGTAGTTGTTTGTTAAGACGTTGATTGACGACTTCCCGGGGTGATCAGTCCCGGGTCGCACGTCGTTGTCAGTCACGATGGGACGGTTTATCTGAAAAACTTAGATAGAACATGGTGGAGAATTTGCACAAGTATATCTTATTCGGTATCCACATAAAAGACTTGAAAGTTACTATGAAGTTCAAATGGCAAATTAACTACTTAGCTAGATTAGCCGGCAGGTCGCTGCGTCCTCTAGGAGTAGAATCTTCTAAGGTTGTCCGCGTTCCATGTTCTCGGGACCTCCTTGCCATCGAGCCTTTCTAACTTAAAGGCCCTTTTCCCATCACTTTCTTGATTCTGTATGGGCCTTCCCAGTTGGCCGCTAGCTTGCCTTCTCCTGGGGTCGGCAGGCCGATATCATTTCGCCTCAGGACAAGGTCGTTTGGTCCGAATTCCCTCTTGAGCACTTTGGTGTTGTAACGGAGCGCCACTCTTTGTTTTAGCGCCGTTTCTGTCAAGTGGGCCATTTCTCGGGCTTCTTCTATCAGGTCCTTTTCTACAGTTTCCTCTACTCCTTTCAAGAGCAATCGTGGGCTTGGTTCGCCGATTTCCACGGGTATTACTGCATCCACCCCGTACGTCAGTCGGAATGGGGTTTCCTTGGTGGAGGATTGCTCGGTTGTTCGATAAGACCAGAGGACCGATGCCAGCTCGTCGGCCCAAGCGCCCTTTTTGTTGTCCAACCTCTTCTTTAGCCCTGAAAGGATAACCTTGTTGGCGGACTCCACTTGTCCGTTCGTCCGAGGGTGTTCTACCGAAGAGAACCTTTGCCTTATACCTAGGCCGTTGAGAAATTCTGTGAACTTTTTGTCAGCAAATTGTGTGCCGTTGTCCGAGATGACGACCTCTGGTATCCCGAACCGTGTTATCACCTGCCTCCACATGAATTTTCTGCAATTGGCTGAGGATATGCTAGCCAATGGTTCGGCTTCTATCCATTTAGTATAGTAATCAATTGCCACTATGAGATATTTGACCTGCCCAGGCCGACAGGGAAAGGCCCCAAGAGGTCGATTCCCCACTGAGCGAATGGCCGGGAAGTCGTCAGCAAGCTCAACTCGTTTGCCGGTGCCTTGGCAAAGTTGGCGTTCTGTTGGCACTTTACGCACTTTTTGACGAACTCTTTGGAATCCGCCATCATCGACGGCCAGTAGTACCCAGCTCGGATCAACTTCCTTGCTAGGGCTTTTCCTCCGATGTGGTGCCCACAGCAGCCCTCGTGGACTTCCCTAAGGACGTAGTCCGTTTGGTCGGGGTGTAGGCACTTCAGTAGGGGCTGGCTGAGCCCTTTTCTGAATAGCTGTCCTTGGATGACGGCGTATTTGGCCGCTTCCCTCCTTAATTTCACCGCATCCTTTTCGTCACCAGGGACTTGGCCGTGTTCTAAGTAGTTGGTGATGGGGTCTAGCCATGAAGAACTTAGGGTTGTTATATGTAGTGCAATTGCAGGTTCCCTTGTCATGCCTTGGATGAGAGACCGGTTTCCCTCCCCTGGCTTAGTGCTGGCTAATTTTGATAGGAGGTCTGCTCGTGCGTTCCTTTCTCTGGGTACATGCTGGACCGTGACCTCGTCAAACTTTTGGCTCAAGCTTTTGACCTTTTCCAAGTACTTCTGCAACAAGGGGTCCTTGGCTTGATAGCTGCCGTTTACTTGGGAAGTGATGACTTGGGAGTCGCTGCATACTTCCAGCCTTTTTGCACCGACCTCTGTTGCTAGGGTCAAGCCTCCTATGAGGGCTTCGTATTCTGCTTGGTTGTTCGAGATGGGAAACTCGAATCTGACTTACTGCTCGTATACGACCCCGTTTGGACTTTCTAGGATGATCCCGGCTCCTCCGAAGGTCTGGTTGGAGGCTCCGTCTACATGGAGCTTCCACCGTGTGCCCATGTCTTCGCCTGGGTCTCTTGTTACTTCAACCAAAAAATCTGCCATGGCCTGTGCCTTGATGGCTTGTCGGGGCTCGTACCGTATGTCATATTGAGAGAGCTCGATGGACCAAGTCATCATTCTTCCCGCCAGGTCGGGTTTTTGGAGAACTTGTCGGATCCCTTGGTCCGTTCTGACGACCACCTGGTGACTCTGGAAATACTGTTTTAACCTTCTCGAGGAAGTTAGGAGTGCTAAGGCTAGCTTTTCCAACTTGCTATATCTTAACTCTGCTCCTTGTAGGGCCCTGCTTATGAAGTAGACTGGTTGCTGGGTCCTCCCGTCCTCCCGCACTAGTACTGCGGCCAGGGCTTCGCTTGTTATAGCGAGGTACAGGTACAGTGGTTCTCCGTCCCTTGGCTTCCCGAGAACGGGAGGTGCCGCTAGGATTTCCTTGAAGTGTTGAAAGGCTTCTTCGCACGCGGGTGTCCATTCAAACGCCATCCCTTTCTTCATGAGGTTGAAGAATGGTAGGGCCTTTGTCGCCGAGGCCCCGAGAAACCGGGAAAGTGATATTAATCGCCCTGCCAACCTCTGGACGTCCTTGACACAGCCCGGGCTCTTCATCTGAAGTATTGCCTGGCATTTCTCCGGGTTGGCTTCTACCCCTCTCTGAGTTATCATGAATCCCAGGAACTTGCCGGCTTCCATGGCGAAGGCGCACTTGAGGGGGTTCAGCCTCATACCATGTTGACGGAGGGACGCAAACACACTTGCCAGGTCGTTTAGGAGGTCGTCAGGTCGTGTTGTTTTTGCCAGGATGTCGTCCACGTAAACTTCGACCGTTTTCCCTATGAGGTCGTGGAATATCCTGTTCATCAGCCTTTGATATGTCGCCCCTGCATTTTTCAAGCCAAACGGCATTACCTTGTAGCAAAAAGTTCCTCCTGGCGTTATGAACGCCGTTTTGTCTTCGTCTGGTCGGTGCATCGGTATCTGATTGTAACCGGAGTAGGCGTCCATGAAACTCAGATATCGGTACCCTGCCGCGGCGTCGACGAGTGCATCTATGTTGGGGAGGGGGAAGCAATCTTTGGGGCATGCTTTGTTAAGGTCAGAGTAGTCCACGCACATTCTCCATCTGCCATTGTGTTTTTTCACCAATACCACATTTGAGAGCCACGTTGAGTAGTCCACTTCTCGTATGAAGCCTGCTTCTAGGAGGCCGGCCGTTTGCTTGGCTACCTCCTCTGCTCTTTCCGCCGACATCTTTCTCCTTCGTTGAGCCACTGGGCGTGCTTCCGGCTTGACGGCTAGGTGATGGGAGATGATTTGTGGATCTATGCCCGGCATGTCGGCTGGCGTCCATGCGAACAGGTCTTTGTTGGCCCTTATCATTTCAATCAAAGGCTCCTTCAACTCATGTGGGAGGTTCTTGTTGACGAATGTGAACTTTTCCCCTTCGTTACCGATGCTAAATTTCTCCAGGTCCCCTTCTGGTTCCGGCCTCGGCTTGTCCTCTACTCTGGCATCGAGGTCGGCTAGGAATACGCCGGATGCTTCCTTGGACTTCTTTCTGAGGGAAAGGCTGGCGTTGTCACAAGCGACCGCCGTCTCGAGGTCTCCTCTTATGGTCCCTATGGATCCATCATCGGTGACAAACTTCATAACTAGTAGCTTGGTGTTGATTATGGCTTCAAAATACTTGATTGTTTTTCTTCCCAAGATGATGTTGTAGGTTGTGGAGTCTCGGAGGATTACGAACTCGGCCATCGCCGACCTCCGACCCTGCGCCTGTCCCACCGAGATTGGTAGGGAAATGACTCCGTCTGGTTTGATGAAGTGGTCGCCTAACCCGATGACCCCGTGCTGGTGTGTCGTCAGGTCGGCATCCTTCAGCCCTAGTGCGTCGAACACGTTGCGGAACATGATGTTTGAATCAGCTCCTGTGTCGACAAGGATCCGTTTGACGAGGCCGGTTCCCACTCTGGCCGTTATGACCATGGGAGGGTTTTCCGGGGCGTTGCTGAACCATTGGTCTTCTGGGCCAAAAGAAATGGACGGAGGTTTCTTGGTACTCTGCACGGGTGGAGATGAGATCGCCAAAACCTTGGCGTCCTTTTTGTGTGCCGACCGGGATTTTGGTGCGGCGTTCTTTGCCGTTACCACGTTTATCACGGTGAGGCCATGGTTCCCGCCTTCGGGTTCCTGCCGTCGCCTGGTCGAGTGCGCCTTGGCTTCCTCATCTTGATCGCGATAACGCCTTCTCGGCTCCCTGATGAGATGGGAGAACGCGGCTAGCTTTCCTTCCCTTATCGCCTGTTCTAGTGCATCCTTCAGGTCGAAACAGTCCTGTGTTTGATGGCCATACCCCTTGTGGTAATCACAGTAAAGGTTCTTGTTTCCTCTTGTTCGGTCCTTAAGTGCTCGGGGCTTCGGGAGGATTCCCTTCTCCGCTATCTGTTGGTAGACCTCCACGATGGGGAGAGTGAGTGGGGTGTAATTGTTGAATTTCCCGACCCTGGGGAATGGTCGAGGTGCCCTGTTTGACGCCTCTTCCCTAGCTTTTTCCTTAGCTCTCTCTCCGTCGACGGGCTGCCGTGCTTGGCTGTAACCGGACTGCCGTTTGTTGGCAGCCACGACTCGGCTGACTTCCTCGTCGTTTATATACTCCTTGGCCACTGTTTGGATTTCATGCATCGTCCAAACTGGTTTCGTGGTGAGGTGTTTCCGGAAGTTCTCGTTGAGGAGGCCGTTCGTTAGGCAAAGACTGGCCACCGAGTCGGTTAAGCCGTCAATTTCCAAGCATTCGTCGTTGAACCGATCCAAGTACTTCCTCGTCGATTCTCCTTGTCTCTGGGTTATCCCCAAAAGGTTGATGGGGTGCTTAGCCTTTGCTATTCGCGTTGTGAATTGAGCCAGGAAAGCGCGGCTGATGTCTGAGAAATTGTAGATAGAACCTTGGGGGAGGCCGTTAAACCATTTGATCGCTGGTCCTGCTAAGGTCACCGGGAAGGCGCGGCATCTCACTTCGTCGCCTACCCCCTCTAGATTCATTCTGGCCTCGAAGGCCGTCAGGTGTTCTAGAGGGTCTTGAGTTCCGTCGTACCTCATGTCCGTTGGCTTGTCGAAGTGTTTCGGCAGCCGGACCTCGAGGATAGATCGGTGGAACGGGGTGGCGCCCATTATCACAGGTTGTCGTGTTCTTCTGTCTTCGCGACCTCTTGTCGCTCGATGGGTCGGTCTGCCTCGGGAGTAGATGATCGTGTCATTTCGTCTCCTCATTATGGGTGACTCCTCCCGCGAACTCTCTGCTTCCGTCCGCGGGCGGCTTCGGTAAGAGTCTTCCTCCTCGCTTCCGGGAGACGGGGTATAGCTCGGATCGGTAGAGCGTCCGTCCCGCTCCCGGTCGGCAAGCTGCCGCTCCAGGTTCTGGACTCGGTGGCGCAGCTCTTGCATTATTATGGCGCTATCGCCGCCCGTTCCTCCGAATGGTCGTGTCCCCGTGCGTCGATGGGGGGACCTTCGCCGCCCCCCTTGCGAGGCGACGGAGGCTGCCCCCTCCGCTCCGGCAGCCCGGCCTTGGTCGCCAAGACCCAGTACAACCTCCATTTAGAGTCCCCACAGACGGCGCCAATGTTCGTTAGTCTGCTTCCGAACAGGTCGGGTGGACAGAAGATGCAAGATGGATAGGTGAGGATGTCTTAGTCTTGGTCGCACTGATTGTGGGTCTGCCGAGCTGGCGAGCACTTGTACTGGCGAACGGACGAGGGGGGGTGCCACCTGCAAAGACACTCCGACGCTCAAGTCAGCAATGTGCAGGCGGGCAGAATAATGGAGTGAGAGAATGTGACGTACCTCGGGGGAAGAGCCAATCTTCCCCTTATATACATGTCAGTAGTGGGCCCCTTACGTGACAGGCCCATATTCCCAAGGACGCTGTCCTGCAGCACGTGTGTGATCCGTACAGGACGCGTGTCCGGGTCGGTTGTAGGGCGCGTGCCCGGGTCGGGTGTTACATGGGTCGGGTCGGCCCAAAGCTGGTTCTGGGCCGGGCCGTAACATTTTCATATATAGGTTTACAGCAATGCCAATATATAAAGATAAGACTTAAGTCAAAGTGTTTGGATTAATTAATATAATGGCTCCTTCCAGTTCTTAGTTTTTGCTTCTTTTTTATTGAAGCTGCTTTAATTTAACCCATTCTTTCTCCTTTGTTCTTTATTCATTTTTTAACCAGGTGGTGGTATATTATATATATGCCTTGTTTGAGAATCTACTTTAACTTTCTTTTTTTTTTTTTTACGATATTTTATGCATACCTAACAAGACAAGAGCTAATTTATCACAAAAATTAATTTTATTTGAGATTTGTCGATAATTAATAAATTACAGGATATAACAGTAAAATCGTTTAAGAAAATGAGTGAATGCAGCTAATTCACTCAACCAACTCAATTTTATTAGACTACTTGTATAATTTTTTTAATATCAATTATATTTTATTTTATAAGAGAATAAGTGAAACCATGCTTAGAAAAGAGAAACCACTACTAGCTAGATGTTAATATTAAGAATAGTTTTTAAACTATTTTCCTTTTTGTTACGATATCAATATACTTCTCAATATTTTTTAAATTGATGAATATTTAAAATTAAACAGTTATTTGATAATAATTAATTGACAAGCAAGTAATAATTTGAGAGTGAATCGCTCTCATATATATATATATATATATATATATATATATATATATATATATATATATATATATATATATATATAACATCTTTTTTTTAAAATATTTTTTAGTAATTAAAATTTAACATATATAATCGATTAAATCATGTTATTTTTGTCAAAATTAGGCTAGACAAATTGATTTAAGCAAAAAAATGGTGAATAAAATCTTAAACTGGTCTAAATTAATATTATTTTTTTATAAAAAATGACTATAGTCCTTATTATAGAGAATGATTAAATTACTTATATATATATATATTAAAAATTCTAAATCTTAACTCTACGATAGAAAAATAAAACACTAAAATTTAGGATTTTCAAAATTAATATATATAATAGAAGTATTTTAATTATTTTTTATAATAGGGTATTTTAGTCATTTTCTATAAAAAATAATATTAATTTAGATCAGTTGAAGATTTGATTCACCATTTTTTCGTTAAATCAATTTGTTTAGCCAAATTTTGACAAAAATAACACGATTTAATTAATTATATGTGTTAAATTTTAATTATTAAAAATATCTTTATAAAAAGATATTTTTGACGTTTTTATCTGAGTAACTCCCTTCAAGAATACAATTTTGTTAGGGAGCTCATTTTTCTTTAATTAATAACCAGCCAACAAAGTAGTGGGCCAGCATACACTAAGAAAAAGAAGAAAATTAAATAATCAAAGTAAAAATAAGGGATAAGTATTATTTTGGTCCCTCACATTAAGGGTCGGAATCGAACCTGTTCCTGATATATATTTTGATTTAAAATCGTCCTTAATGTTATATTTGGTATTAAAATCGTCCTTTTTGACCATTTTACCCTTATATTCTCTCACCTCTCTAACTTCAAACCCTATTTTTTCACTCCACCGTTACAACACAAAACACACGGCGCAACTCCTTCTCCTTCTTCTTCTTCACACACAACAATCACTCTTCTTTTTCTTCTTCACACACAACCATCACACACCACCACCACCTCCTCCTCCTCCTCCTCCTCCTCCTCCTTCTTCTTCTCTATCACACACAACCGCCACACACACTTCACCTCGACGGCGACCTTCACCCCGACGGCACGGCACTCCACTCCGACGGCGCGACGACCTCCACCCGACGGCGTGGCGACCTCCAAGCGCAGCAGCGGCCAACGACGACCTTCACCTCGACGGTGCAGTGATTTCCAAGAGCAGCAGCGGCCAACGACGACCTCCACCCCATGGCGATCTCCAAGAGCAACAACGGTGACCTCCATGCTTTTTATAAGATAAAGTTTCATTCTTTCTGTTTTAAAAAGAAATTGAATATGTTGTTGTTAGATTTGGAGAATTTGATGTTGTTCATCATAATTCCTAATTTCCTAATTTTTATTGTTGGTTTTGTTTTTATTCTTATTTCTGGATTACTGTTGTATTTTTATTTTTGAATTTTGTGTTTCTCTCTAATTTTTGTTCTTTTTTCTTGTATTTGATTGTTCTTGGTAATTAAAATGATATATTTTTTATTTTTGTAATTGGAGATGAATTTGAGTATTTTTAATTCTTGTAATTGAATTTTGTTAACTGTAATAAGATTTAAAGTTTTGAATTTGTTAATGGAAGAATTTCTTCTATCTTCTGGAAGAAGAAGAATAAGAACAGAATTCGTTCCTCTGGAGGAAGAAGAACAAGAAGAATGAAATGGTGAAAAAAAGTTGTATTTTTAATTCTTGTAATTAGACTTTGTTAACTGTATTAAGATTTGAAGTTTTGAGTTTGTTAATGGAAGAATTTTTTCTTCTGGAAGAAGAAGAACAAGAACAAAATTTGTTCTTCTGGAGGAAGAAGAACAAGAAGAATGAAATGGTGAAAAAAGGGGTATTTTTGTCATTTAAAAAAATATTTAAAAGAACGATTTTAAAATCAAATACAACATTAAGGATGATTTTAAATCAAAATATACACCAAGGACAAATTCAATTCTGACCCTCAACATAAAGGACCAAAATAATACTTATCCCTAAAATTAACTGATTGTTGATTAAAAAAAATTAATTCCAAATATTTTTCCTTCACCATAAATAACAATGTTAGTTATGATAATTATTTACCATCAATTTAGTATATATAACATAAGATTACAGAAGGAATAAAATCCTTATATGGTAAATTGGTAATAATAAAGTAAAAGACATGACGTGCACTTCATTACAATATTAATAAGTTTGGTTTGGTATACATTCAATAATCTTTCCAACTATATATATCAGCACTTAGTAATTATTATTATTAACATACATTAACCAAATAAAGATAATTTCAAAATCCAAAATTCCACATCATCATTATTATTACATAACATCTCCAAGCAATACCTTCTTGAACATAGACGAGGAACACCATCTTGATCTAGCATTTCCAAAACACAAACTAGAATCATTCACATAATAAAGATCTTCATTTTGTGTAGTACCACCACTCTTCCTAGGATGTCGTACCATAGGAGAATTCGGCACGGAGTACGATGTTGGCCGCCATGACAAAGAAGACGACGATGACGACAACGAGTGTGACCAAGAATTAGGAGATTCTGGCGATGGAGGAACAACAACACACCCTTTGTTGTTGTTATTATTACGTTTCTTGGGAAATAATAAAGCTTTAAAAAGACTAGTAGACTTTGAAGAGTTTTTATTATTCTTGGCATTGGTAAATAATGGGTTTTTTGGAGTGGCATTTTGGTAATTATAAGAAGGTGGAGGGGTGAGAGGAGGAAAAGAGGTTTCTCTGAATCTAACAACCTTAGGAGTACCTGGTTGAGATTCCCAAACAAATGGAACCGATGCTGATTCACCAACATCATGGTAATAACCTTCATTTGATGATACTTGTCTTGATAAGTGTTCCTCATCATGAACAAGGAACATGTTAAGCTTCTTCTTCTTGTTGTTCTTTTGACTCATAACAAGGATATTGGGAGGACTTTGGAGAATAATGTTTGAAGGGTTTGATTTTGATGACATGATGATGCTGATCCTCAATTGCCTACCTAGGTTGCTATATATATAATATATGTATATATAGTTATCATGGAAGGTTGAGATTGATATATGTGTGCGCCTATTTAAGTGTATATAATTATTAATTATTAATTATTAATTAATCAATACAAGTAAATTTTAATGTGTAATCTTTATGTGACTTTTTGGTTCAATTTTGGAGAGAGATTATTGCCACCTTCTTTGTTGCTAATGGGATATTTCTATCGAATTAACTTTGTTTAAAATTACTAAATTAAAACACCCTTAATTAATATATGATAATGGAGTGATAGATAATTGGAACGAAATTAAATGTAATTATCTTTAATATTAATGACATTATTTTAGAGCCATAAAAAGTGTGACACTCCCTAATTTTTGTCATCCTCCTTAGCAAAATTGTTATAGTATGTGATTGAATCAATAGAAATATTTGATTCTGGAATATATTTAATAGGTGTTGTAGAAATATGTTAATAAAAATTATTTTTTATTACTAATAAAGAGAGGGTGATTTTGAATATTTCTAAAATATGCATAAAAGGATATGTAAACATTTTTTTATTGGGTAAGTAGTCATGCAATTAAGCACATAGAAATTAATAGATTAAGTTAGAAACAATAATAAAATAGACTAACCATATATTTTGACAAAAATAAGTTTACAACAATAAACTTATAAGTCTCTCTATAAATATATAAATTATTTACATAATTTAAATCTAAATCAACGTGGGAACTACTTAATTAAAATTCTAAAATATATATGTAATGTAAACGACTGGAGAGTGTGTGTAAAGAGAGGCATCTTCAAAGGGTTTTGGTGAGGAAGTAGTTTAAGACTTTTCATTAAAGGAATCTCTAACATGAGATTGGGAATTGGTGTAGTGGGTGCACTTGCAATATTTAATTGGTATTCCACATTCTAATAATAGTAGAGTTTGATCAGATCATCGAAAATAATTAAGAAAAAAAAAAAGAAGTCAACTATATCTATGTATTTGGTAGATTATTTACTTAGTTCACATACAAAGAAATTAAAACAATGACTGAATCAAGCCTATAGTAATCGTTGATAGCTAATCAATTTGGGTTGGTCAAGTGGTGAATTTATTCGTCCGTTTAGTGTTAGAAATTTGAATTCTGCTTTGTGCATGTAGTAACCTATTAGCCAACGACAGATCTTTAAATAGAATTTAGATCTACAACAAATTAATCTTTAACCTATCGAGCTAAAAAATACCACAAACAAAACAAAAAAAATCATTGATAGCTAATGGATTTATTGTTCTCCGAGCGATGTATGTCAGGTTTTAATTCATTTTTTATTTCACTTAATTATTGAGATTGAAAGAAGGTGTAAGGAATGAAAGGATGAAGTGCAATGAAAGACACGAATCGAACAATATAAAAAAAAGTCCTCAAATACCATTAGATTTATTAAAAAAATTTACCAATAATTTATTTATTGTCAGATGTAATAGTAAAATAAATTTAGCGGTATAAATTTTAATAGTTAAATAATTTAACGGTATAAATTTTGTTAATAATTATTTATCAATAGATTTTTTATCTTCGCTAATTACTAATAGATTTAGTGGTGGATATAAAATATTAGTTAATAAAATTCTAGAGTTTGTTATGGTCAAATTTATCTCCTAATAAATCTGACGATAATATATTATTTATTAATAATTAAATTAATAACTAGCGACAATAAATTTACTGATAAATTTAAATTATAGTTAAAAAAATTTGTTTAAAAGTTTAACATATAATTTTAAATATTTAAATTCAATCATTTTTAAATTAATAAAATTTAAAATTTTACAATTTTTAATAATAATTTGTTTATAAATTTTAGTTAAAAATTTACAAACAAATTCAAATATTAAAATTTATGACTAAAGAAAAAAATAATAATCACTCGCGTAAGAAAAAAAATTAACAATTAATAATGATTGTGTTATATTATTGACACATGAGATAGAATTTCACATATAACCAATTCAAATAGTTCTCAAACAAAGAGATAATCTTATATTAGCAAATCTTTTCTAGAGGAATTGAAGCTGTTAATCCTTATGTAATCATGCACATGTTTTGCAGGAATTTATCAAAAACAACAAGACAAATTAAATAAACACGTAGATAGTGACGGCAATGGACACCAATAGCGATCACTACAAGAAAACATTTTTATTATTATGTTTTAAAGCATGGTAAAAAGCTAAAAAAAAGTGTGACAATAATTTTTTGTCACGCTTTTTGAGTTACCGTTATGTTTTTGAAAAGAACACATCTGTAAATGTGGCGGTTTTTCTATCGTCACGCTTTTAGTGACCTATTGCTACGCTTTTTACAAATTGTCACTCTTAAAAGCATGACCGTATGTGAAAGATATGGCCACGTTTTTATGTGAGATAGGATTACGTTTTCAAAGCGTAATGATAGCGAGATATGACCACGCTTTTAAAGCGTGGTGATAATGAAAGATACGGCCACGCTTTAAAAGTATGGCAATAGCTTTATCAAATTATAAAAAAAACCTTTCTCTAATTTTACCTTCATCGCTGCACAATATAGATTTTTTAGTCTTTTTTTAGTCTTTTTTTGCTATAATTGTTTTATATATTAAAAAACTATTACTCAAAATACAAAATAAATCTCGAGTTCAAAACTCTATTCTAGAGAGGTGCTCTAAATGCAAGCTGATCAAATATCAAGCATTCACCATTAGCCTTCTCTATTCTAGTATGTGAAATCTCGCCGGCAGGGACTTTATCCACAAAGACTCCAACAATAGTGACATTGACGTGCTGATCTGTAATGACAATGGGCTAAATGGCGACGACGGCAATTCTGGGTAGTGGTGCAGCAATTTTTTTCAATGGAGGATAGAGAGAGAGGAGAGTGAGAAGAAGAGGAGAGAGAGAGAAAATTTACAGAAATAAGGAGAGGAGTTTTACATTTAAATTTTACTTTAAATTTATTGTAAAAAAATCTGACCGTAAAATGTTCGTCGTTACTTAAACGATGCATTTTATTAAATTTTGTTACTGTTAAAAAATTTTGACAGTAAATTTGACATTAATTTTTGTGTTTCTATATATTTACTGTCAAATTTAATTATAGAATTTTAAATTTGATGATAACTTATTTGAGAGACAAATTTTTTTTCATAATCATCAAAAAAAACTGCTACTAAATTTATTGGTAATGTTCATTGTAAAATTTGATGATATTAAACACATTTTATGTAGTGGAAGATCGAGTAAACTTTATATTTCGCTTTTTCTTTTTTGATTTTCTTTTTTTGTCGGTGGTTTAGACTTTTTATATCTCTTAGTTTCTAAAAACATATTTAAACATATGTTTGTGTAATGGCCTTATTAAGAATTCAAGACTTTATTTGAATATTATTTCTCTGTATGATGAAGTCACAAGTCCTAGCTAGAGCAGTTAAAGAATAAAATTGAATTGGTGCCAGAAGACTTTAATTAAGATGTTTTATTTAGAAACTTTTGTATATACCTTTGACTGATTTGTTTTTTTTTTTTTTTGGTTAGGATTTTATATTTTGTGTAGTCTAATTTGTTAATATATATATAATTTATTTTGGATGATATTGTTATTTATTAATTATTTATCTTTTTGTTAATTGCATTAGTAAATAGTAATTAATGACAATTAAGTTATTATTTTTTGTTCTCAAATAGAGACAAAATAATAAAAAATAAAAAATTTAGATCTCCAATTCTAACTATCAAAACACTCAGATTTTATTATGAAGGTGGGTAGATTACTTGTTGAATGGAATTAGTAACATTTATGTCATTCAAATTATTTCTTGACTTTTCTATATCATTCTTCGAATAGAAGTATTATTAACAAAAAATAAAAAAGTGTTGACACTATGGATATATAAGGAAATGAATAAAAGTGATTCCCTCGTATAGTATTTTGTTATTAAAATCTCTCTTTTCTTTTATCCTAAAATAATTTATGCTTTAATTTTTAGATTTATTAAAAATTTAATTCATTTAAATAAAAAGATGTTTAAACACACTATTTTTTTTAATGAACCTAAAAAATAAATTAAAAAAACACTTATTTTTAGAAGAAGATATATAATATTTCATAGCAAAGAAAAAGAAGAAATTTATCCTTTCCAAAAATGAAGATGACTGATGAAATCTTTCTTAAAACGAATATAGTCTATACTCTATACTATATGCACAATCTTATGTAATTTGGTTGAAAAATTGGATGGATATAATAAGTTTTACTATAAAAAATCAATTATATCATAATCTACATTTAATAACCTTTGCTAATTATGTGTTTTCATATGACAATTTTCATTTTTTTTACCAGCTACCAAGTAATATATAATTATTTGAATAAAGTAATAATGCTAGGGAAATAATATCTTATTTTTGGTTATCTATAGTATTTTTCAGTTTGACAGATTAAAAATTAATTTATTATAGATCTGAGTTTCATTTAATAATCTGTCGCTGGCTAATAGATTATTGTGTGTACAAAGCGAAATTAGAAACTCCCACCACTTAAGCGGATGAGTGAGTTAATTACTTGACTAATCCAAATTAATTTTAAGGAGTCAATATCTAAAATTATCTTATATAACATAATATTCATAATTTTATACATATAACATCCATAATTATATATTTATTATATTTAAAATTATATAATTATTCTAAAAATAATTAATAAATACTAAATAATATAATTTTGAATATATAATTATATATTTATTATTGGTTTGAAATTTACAAGTATGTTGTTCCTCAATCATCCACCGCAACAATAATAGAACATGGCAATATGATATGATTTTATAACTTTGCAATTAATGAATGGAAAATATAACGAAGATGAGCACGTGCTGCTCCTGTCAGAAGCACGTGTTTTTGTCAGGTCTCCATTATTTATTCTAACAAATTTTTAAGTCTCAACCGGGATCCATTACCAATTTACCATTAATTTCTGATCTCCTTTAATTAGCAAAATTATAAAAGGAATTCAACTTACATAAAAGTTTTTTTTTTCAAATAATAAATTTAATATCTTACTAGCAGCTCCATATAGTCCATAATAATATATGCATGATTATTCGATTAAGATGAACGAAGTTTCTCACACTCTAATTAATTGCCGTCCAAAGAGAACATAGTCAACAAAGGTGTTACCCACTTCCAAAACTAACATCTGTTAGCCAATCCCAATCGCCATTAGTATATTTAATTGGAATACTCGGAAATTTTTGTTTACTTGAGGAAAGAAAACACAAAGACATCAAAAGAAACATATCTCAATTTGAGGTATGAAATGGGACTAACTAACGACATTATACAATAACTTAATTAGTCAGACTTAGGAAAATTAACATGCAATATGTATGAGACTAAACAAAACAAATGGAAGGAGAGAAAAGCTTATGTTGGTGAAAGAAAAGAAAGGAAAAGAAAAGAAAAGAAAAGAAAAGCCATGAATTGAGAGTGTCGTTTCTAAGGGAAATCTACATTTTCTTTGGGCCTTGTAACAAACGAATCAAGAAAGAAGACAAAGAATTGTATGTAATTTAAAATTTAGAAGCTGAGACACATGTTTAGTTGGTGAAAAAAATTTAAATCATCCTAGCATAGATATGATGACAAAAAAATCACATAAAGATTGCATGCATTACCTATTTCTTATTTATTTATTTGAACTTCAGTATTTGTGAAGTTCAAATGATCTATTTTTGAATGATATTTTTGCTCATTGTATTTATCATTTTCTTACATTTCAATTAAATGTCTATTATAACATTTTCAATTTTATATATTACATTACACTAAGCATTAATAGAATACTAAAATATTTATCTATCTATCTACTATCTACTATCTACTTATCTATCTATCTTATCTATCTTTTATTAAGGTAGCATGTTGATCTTCTATTTTTTTTGTCTCTTATTAAATTGAGCAAAGTTAATGAAAAAATAACTTTTTTTTTCTAAGAAATTTCAGATTAATTAATAATAATTATTTCATTTGAGATCTTTTATTCTTGATTTATATCACAAAAGAATAAAAAATAAATCAAATTATCATATATTTAAATTATTTATGATAGGAATAACCTTAGTTAGCTAACAGGAATATAATAATTATTATTTTTAATTTAAAAGACTCTGACTACTATATGTCAAAGGTAGAGAGAACTTTATTTGTATTAGAATTTAAATAATATAAAACTTATATAATAAGCTAAATTAAAAAAATATTTTCATAAATAGATAAAAAAATAATACTTTAAAAAAATTATAACAATATTATTATCCAAACTCTTTTTTTTTTTTTGGAGCATGAAAATTGGGTGGGTTCACTCGGATTCTGGGACAAAATTGGATGGACCCATCCAATTATAATTTTTTTTATTTATTTAGCTTTATAATATATATGTATAATATTTACAGTAGTAATAAAAAATTTATAGTTAATAGAAATAACTTTTTATAATTTAATTATTTTTAAAATTAATAACTTAAATTAACAATTATTTATTTAATATTATTTATAATATACTAAATTATAATTTGAAATTAAATACTATTTAATTTAAAATAATAAATACAACTACAAATATAAATGTTAAAATTTAAAATTTGATGGTTTGAATTAGATATATGTAATTTGATTTAAGTAAATTAGAATTTTAAAATTATATTTAATTTAAACAAAATTTTTTAATGTAATTAGTGTATGTTTTTGTGTAGAATAATAAATAAAATTATATAATTTTTTATTAAAAAATATATGACAAATATATATATATATATATTAATTTTATTATAAATATTTTACAACTTGAAAATATTAAAAATAATTAGTATTTGACTTAACTAATTTGAGTTGGTTGAATGGTCATCTTACTCGTTTGCTTAAGCAAGTATTATAGGAGTTCGAATCTCGCCTTATGTGTGTAGCAATTTATTGGCTAGCGGCAGACGCTTAATAAATGAAGCATCAAGACGTGGTGGATTAATTTTCGGTTTACCGAGTTAAGAAATATAGTTGAAAAAATTAGTATTTATTTTTAAAGTACAATAATTTCTCATTGATAGTATTATAGCAATATTTATAGAGATTTATCTTTGTTAAAATTTACCTGAAATAATTTTATTTGTTAGTATTGTATTCATTCTTGAAATCAAAACAATATGATCAACGTTGTTACGTATTAAAACTTCACATTTTATGGCATGATTTTCAAGTTTCCAAATTTATAGACTTACATCATTATAAAATCTATTAGATTGATTAAGATTTTTTGGTAACATTACCAGAACACCATCGTTGAGTATTAATTAGTGTGAAGAAAAACCAATAACAACTTTTGTTATTCAATATATAATTTATTCCATTGAAAAATAAATTAATATTTTTTAAATTGGTAAATATATTTTCTTCTAATTTTTTACACTATTTTATTTGGCTATATTTTTCATTAAAAAATTACAAATGATCATACTATTCTACAATATGATGTACAAAGTAATTTTTTTATCTTAAAATTAATTTTAGTTAGAGAGATAAAATTTAAAATAATTTTTTATTTTCTTACTCAAATTTAAATTTGAATTTAGAATTGATTACAATTCATCTTTTTTTAATTTTAATAACAAAAATAAAATTTGTTAGATGTAAAATATTTAGTATTTAATGATTTCAATTATTTAAATTTTAATTACTAAAAATTGGATTAGAATGCCTAAATTGAGATATTTTTAGGCTATAGCATTCGTCAAACAAACAATCAATGAAATACTCATTTATGCCTTCTCATTTTGAGTATATTTATAAATAAAAGAAATTACACATTAAAAAAAAGAGCTAAAATAACAAGAATGATAAAAATGACGATTCTTATAGTTTTATGCTGGGCTATCTACATATGAAAGACCAAAAAACCATGATTATCTAATAAAATTAATTTGTATTTATTATTGTATTTAATTTAAATAAATAATAAATTATCTTATTTTAATTTAATCCTTAATTCATATAATTGAATTTGATTCAATAATATATATTATTTAATTTGATTTAATTATTAATTAAAAATATTTTAATTGTTTATCTTATTTATAAATTTATTATTTTAATGACTAATAAATTAAAAAATATTATCAAAACAAATTAGTATAAATTATAATAAATTCTATGATATCTAATCAAATCAATGAATTAATATAATTTATACCAATTTGTTATAACATTATACCAATTAGTTAATAACATTTTTAAATGCATGTGTAACACTTAGTCTAGTGGATGGCAATAGTGGATGAGAATCCTTAATGTTTGGTGTGTAAGTGTGTAGTATAAATATTGTAATATTATAATGTTTAGAGTTAAAAAATTATCCAATCCATTCTCCAAACAAAAATTAAAGATGCCAAATTACTTGTATGTAAATCATAGATTTGTTTATTGTGAAAAAAAAATTTTATGATTCTTTAAAGACCTATTAATAAGATTTTTAATTTGTGGTTAATGTTGTAACTGTAATTTATGTATGTTTATAGTATAGTCCAAAATATTTTTTAATAGCAAACGAGTCCCTTGTAATTAAAGAAATTCATTAATTTGTTGGCTTATATTCTTTATTGATAGCCATGCACATTGTTATTCGAAGTATGCAAGAAAAGTTTTGTGAATAAATATTTTTTGTTTAATGTTTCTTTCTGTACAACTCGGATAAATATTTTCTTAATTTCTTTTGCTTAGCTTTGTTATATTTATTTGCAAGTAATAATAAAACATGTAATTAAATTAGACATTATCTTATATTTTTTATTGATGGTTTGGATAGTTTTTTTAGTAATCTGAAGGAGAATTATTTATTTTTTTAAATATAACTTGAAGAAAATATATATAGAAATTGTATGATAAAATTGATCAAATTAATCTTTATATAAAGTTATCTTGTTTTTTTTTATAATTTTAAAATTTTTATATTTTTTAATTTTATTAATTTTTTTTAGTTGTTTATGGTATCTCCTAACCTAATACGTCAAGAATTAATTCGTCATGAATCTGAACTCCATTTAAAAATTTGTTATTTTCTAATGATGAATTATTATATACACAAAATAAAATTCAAACCCTGACATTTACTTAATCTCATTTTTACACCTTAAGAAATATAATTATCTTTAACATTATAGTGTTTATGTTATCATGCTGATTTGGAATTCTAACAAAGGATTTGAAGGATAAGAGACAACTTAACTATAGGACATGCTATTTCTTGTTATATATTACTTTTTTTTAACTATATTACATAAGTATATATTATATTTTTATTTATAATATATCATTTAAAATATTTGATTATATATTTATATTTATTTTATTTTTATTTTTATTTCATATTTACTCTTTTTAAATTAATTCTTTTTTAATTTATAAAATTATTAAAATAAGCATTAAATTTTATTAAACATCCAAATTAAAAAAGTAAATACTTTATGATTAATAAAAGTATTTTTGTTTAATTTTTATACATGTTTAATAAAATTTAATGTTTTTTATTAATTTTGTAAATTAAAAAGATAATTAATTTTTAAAAAAATGAACATAAAATAATAATAAAATTAAATTAAATATAAAATAATATTTAATTAAATATTTTAGATTATATATATTAATTAGGAATATAATATATGGTTATGTAATATAATTTAAAAAACATAATATATAACAAGAAACCGTCTAATTTAATGGTAGTTAAGTTATTTTCTATCTGTCAACTCTCATTTTTAAAACTCACATTTAAATAAAATTAAAAAATAAAAAAAATATTTTTTTTGTCAATAATTTATTTTTCGTTAGAAATTATTAAAATACTTATTAACAAATAATTTATATCTATAAAACATTTAAATAAGTTTTTATTTCAAAAACAGAAATCCCAAGTAAAAAAATAAAATAAAATAATCAAACTAAAAGACGAAATATAGAGAAATATTTTAATTGTAATACATAATTAAATATATATATATAGAATTTTTAATCCGACATTATATTAAAATTATTAAAAAATTATATAAAAAAATTAATTATTTTGAGAAAAAAAGAAAGAAAAAAATTGTAAATTAAATTTATATTAAATAATATAAATATACTTTTTATATACAAGTTTAATTTATTTATATATAATTTTAATTTTAAATTATAAATATTAATGTATCATTAAGAACTAATGTATCAAATGATTCAGTCTTTTATTATTAGATGTGTATAAAAATAAATAAAAATAACATTAGTTAGGCTAATAAGTTATCTATAATCACTACTAGAAAACTATTTATTACAGACGGATATTTTCGATAGATTTTATTCCACAGAAATACAGACAGATTTTGTGAGGAAATTTCTGTTGGAAATGAAAGAAAATGAATTAGCATAAATTACAGACAGAAAAGAGAATCTGTCGATAATTCCGTCGAAAAAAAAATTTCGTGAGAAATAGTTACCAACAAAAAATTCATCTGTATTTAAATGATAAAAATACTGTGTTTTATTAAATTATTACAGATAGAAAATCTGTCTGTAATTTAAAATATTCCATCGAAAAATATTAGATTAAACCTAATTCTATCCCACGAGTTAATACTCAAAATGACCCTCGAAATTTGACTACCGACTCAATTTGATCCTCCAATTTTTAATTGACCCAATTTATACCCTGAAATTTTAAGGCGTAGCTCATATTAGCCCTTCTCTTTAATTTCGTCACCAGAGTGATGACGTGGCACCCAAACCTCACCACATGCCTCTCCTTCTTCCTCTTACCATCGCCGTCACCACCTCCCCTCTTCCAACACCCTCCCTCTCCCGACAAACAACAATATTCACAACCCACCAACACCCACACATTTCCACCACCCTTATGGTCAATTCAGGAGCTTAAGAACCTGAGGCCTTAACTTTATTTCACCGCAGAATACTGTGAAAGATCTTATCTCAATAGTGAACAGAAACAAATGTAAGGATATTTGTTTTGTTGATGAGTTCTTTTTCCCTGTTTTAACCTTATCTGAAGGAAGTCATCTTAACCTCATTTTTTCAAGTGCTTTGCTATGTAAATGATTGAAGCTTTTCCAGTCAGACAAAAAAGTTAGTGGTTGAGTTTTTCCTAACTGGTTTTTATAGGCGATATGAATGACATATGAACAAACTTTTAAGTTTCATTTTGCTAGGTCATTTTGATAAATGCTAGTATTGTATGTTAGGGATGAAATGCCAGCAATAAGCTTTGACCTTTGGAGATAATAAAACCATTATAACATGAGTAATTTGCATTATGTAAATTAAATGAAATGAAAACATTGACAAACGTGTATGCATGAACTTTTTAAGTCTTGCCCACTCATGTAAATAAGTAGCAACAACATGAAGGGAATTTTCATCATTTGTGCGTTGTTCATGCATTAAGGTACTTGACAACTTGAAATATTATGCTGTAAGAGCTCTTATGAATGCTGTTGATCATCTGGGAACTGTCATATACAAGTTAACTGATCTTCTAAATTAGCAAACGTTAGATGTATCAACCATGATTTGAGGTTCTCTACTGTAACTCAGGTAACTACAGGCTCTTTTGCAAAATTATGTTCAATTAAACCAAAGATCAATTGAAGTAACATATCTAGTGTCATGCCTCTTTCAAGGATTTTGAAGTGAATGGTTTCATATTTGTGCTGTTAGTTTTACTTCTTTATTCATAAATATTGGATATTAACAATTAAGAATTTGTGATAGTTGAAATACAGCTTATAAAGCTTAATTAACAGCCTGATGCAAAAAGTTCATATGTAGAAGTTTTGGAGAGGTATGTCAAGATATTGTTTATAAATGCTTCTATGAAAAATAGATTGGTTTCATCTGTCCTGACATGCATTTCTGCATAGTTGTTGTCTTGACTTACATTTCATCATTTTTGATAACTCTGGGTGCATAGTTTTTTGCTGTCGTAATTTTTTTTCATTTTTGGAAGATAATTGATTTTCTTGTGTTATTGCAAACTGATACTAAAACCATTCGGTTTAGAGAGAAAGTCTTAAAGAAGAGTGGGATCTGAAAATATATATATGGGGGACCGATGAAAAGAAGGTTGCCGAAATGGTTAGAGAAGATCAAGTTAATATTTTGGTAGAACTTGCTGGCCATACTGCAAATAACAAATTGGGGATGATGGCATGTCGACCTGCAAGTATTTTTGGGGATGATGGCATGTCGACCTGCAAGTGTTTTTCATATATATGTGTGCGCGTGTGTGTGTGTGTGTGCGCGTGTGCGTGTGGGACTGATTTAGATGTTTTTCACATCTATATATAAGCATAAAGAAAAGAATGTAATATATTTTAATATAATTTTTATTTGGAAATATATTATTAATTATTGTACTTCTCTTTCACGATTTATACGATCATCCAAAAAATATAATACATTTTTTTTTGTTTATTTAACTAGTGAATTAGTAATCTTGGTTTTTCTTAGTTCAATTTAAACTCGTAATTTAAATACTACCAAAAGATTTTGAATTTTATCCAGTAAAATTGTGTAGTTTAAATATGATTTTATCCAAAAAATTTTCATATAATATAATTATTTATGAAAATAAGTTTTAATAGTGGTATATATGAAATTAGTAAAAATTTATAATTAGAAAATTGATAAAAATTATCAATTTAGTGACTGATTTTAGATTTTTAAATCAGATATTAGTAATCAATTATCTCAGCGAATTAGCGATAAAAAAGTTGGTTGATATTCAGGGACTAATTTTCTCAGCGACCAATTTAACAACAAAAAAATTGGTCGCCATTTAGCGACTAATTTTATTAATAACCGATTTAGTGACCAATATCGTTTGGTACTAGTTTGGTGGCATTGGTGTAAATCGGTCATTAACGGTTAGCGACCAAAGTTGGTCGCTATTTTCTAATTAGCGACCAAGGTTTTAGTGACCACAAGAATTGGTCCCTAAATCGGTCGCTATTCCAATAATTTCTTGTAGTGGAAGCTCTTCGAAAAATATTTGCTATTTTGTGATTCCTTGAGCATTTTAAAACTGTTCTGTGAGGAAAGCCAATGGTAATATGTCTAGGCATGGCAATTTCCCCAGCGGATTGGATATCCGCAGGGAATTACTCGTAGGGGACAGATTTAAGGAACTTTTGCTACCCGTGGGGATGGGAGATGAGGACCTTTTGTCGTCACTCTCACTCACTCCCTTTCATTCAAACCCTATCACAGTTTAGATTCTCTCCACGTCTCCTCTTACTATAGTCCGCCACCTTCCTCTCCCCTCGCCACCCTACTCTCCCTTCTTATTGCTTCTCACTCTCACTCTAATGGTCACCGCAACGCCATCGTCGCATGCCTGAGAAGAACGCCTCGACGTGCGCTTGACCCAGCCGAGGAGAATTGTCGTGTCAGAGGCAAAATTGTTGCTGTCTTCGTCACGTTAGAGGAGAATCATCTTCGTCGCCATCGTCCGCCTCTTCTCCTTCGTTCCTCCCTTTCCGTTGCTCTACCAGTAGTCTGTCCTCTTCTTCCACTTCAGTTTCATTTATTTTTTCATGAGTAAACTTTTATGATTATGAATTTCTGACTCCCAAGTTTTCTCAATTCTTAGGTAATCTTCTTTTCTGAGTCAATTTTTATGGTTTCATTTTGTTGATTGTTGATGTAAATATAAATGTATGGAATATAGATTCTGAGTTTTATTATTGATTTTTGATGTAAATGTAATTGTGGTACCTTATTAATTTTATTGTTACTTATGTAAGTTTGTGTTTAATTGTTGCTGATTGGTTATTAGAATTTATTAACTATTGAGGATCATCTTTCTTTTTTTTTTTTCAAAAATTCATGGATATCTGCAGAGATCCAAATCCCTGGCGGATACAGGGTCCCCATTACCCGTCACAAGAATGGACAAAGACAGATTATGGAGGCAGGGTGGGGGCAAGGATGCAGGGGCGAGGACGCGGGGGGCAGGGGTATGTCCTTGCTCCATGGAGACCCGTTGCCATCCCTAAATGTGTCTAATACCATTGAACATAGAAAATTCTCGATGAAATTGAGTTGTTTTCGTATGGAAGACTATCAATGAAAGCACCAGTGTTAAAATTTCCTCTTTGAGTGAGGGAAAGAAATTCTAAAATTGAACTAGGTTTAATATCAATTCATGAAACTTTCTATGATGAAAGAATATTTTAATCCTTAAAGGACCAGGATGCATAATGAAATAGGCAATTATTTCTGGGATCACTTATAAACATGGATTTTTATCATAAGAACCAATCCAGCCAACACTTGCACTTGGCGACTGTGCTTCAATGCCGTCAATGACAGCAGTGCTGTTGGCAAAGATTTTTTCATGACGACTTCCTTGACTTTTCGAATTCCAACGAGAAAAAGGACAGCACCTTGAGAAGTTCGGATTTTTTATTTTAATAAATAAAATAATTATAATAATTACTGAAATAAATAATTTAAAAATATTTACCGAAATAAATATCCCTCTCTTATCTCGTTTATACTGTAAATGAGATAATTTTTCATGTATCTTGTTTACAGTATAAACAAGATATATGTATATATAAATAATTAAATATAATTTTTGAAAATAATAAAAAATATTAATAATTTAAATTGGACCAAACTCTTAAAAATGAGACGTTTCAAATAATAGGAAAGATGGACGATTTTAAATAATAGGAAAGATAAACAGTGCATTTTAAATAATAGGAAAGATAGACTGTCCATTTAAAATAAGCACGTTAACACGTTTACTTTTTCTAACCGTTGAAATAAGTAGTGAAAGCATACATAAGTGCACTGTTAAACTGCCCACTATTAACACGATTATTTTTTTTTCAACTACTCATTATTAATACTATTGCTTATTCCATTCACTTAAAACTTTAACTAATATTCTTAGTATATTGTTAGAAATAAAAAACTAAAAGCCTTTTATCAAAAAAATAATTTTAAAATTCTAATGATAATAATTAATAAATTAAACATACATAGGTTTACTTTGTTTATAAATTTTTTTATATTTTTATCTCTTTTCCAATAATTTTTTTGTACAAAAATAAATCAAAATAATTAAAATTAATATTTGTATTATTGTTTGTGTCTATTTTTATATAATTTTTATAATATAAAACTATTTTGTTTTATCTTTTCTTATTTTAAAAACAATTTGAAAGTAGTTGAGTAGAATTTATGGTAGAATAGAAGTGGGGGATACGGAAATGGAGGAAGCGGTTGAGAATAGAATGTAATTTTCCAATGATCCAGACCACTTTTCTAGAACTCTGATGATCCACGTACGGTTAGGTTACATGTTTATTTTTGTCGTGCAGCATATTGTGAAATATCCCGAATGTCCCTAGAATAAAGTGAAAATTGACCATAGAGGCAGTGATCCGTGATCAGCTTAAAGAACAAATGAAGCCAAGTTGCAGCTCAGCCAGCTGGATGAAGACTTGTATCCATTGGGCTAGTAAGAGCAAAATTGACTGAATTTGGGTATGTATTAAATTTTTGAAGGGTTTTTTTATTATGGGTCATTTTGTCACTGTTGGCATTGTTGGAATAATGATGATGTTGGTGATGTAGTTAGGGAAAGAAAATGAAGCCCGTTATCAAAATATTCCATGGAGGGAGGTTAGTGCAAGAAAAAGATTTGTTTGTTAAAAATTGAAAACGCATGCGTTTTGTAAATCCCCGGTGCCCTAATGTGACGGTGAGCACCCACCTGTCCAGGCTTGGGTGCTATCCTTAACCCTCATCGTGTTTGTACTGTGTGTGTGTTTTTCGTGTTACTATTTCATTCAAGATTTGTCACATTTATAACGGCGGTGGTCAGGATCGCAGGCAACATGCATCGTATCGGAGAGCTTGTTCATCACTGTAGCTGGAACGTACCTTTTGGCACCGAAGCTCGTCAGTCACGTTAATAACGCTTGAAGGTCGTCGCAGTCTGTCGTTGGTAGTCGTTGAGGTCTCATTGCTTCAAGCGTCAGTTCAGGTGGTTATCTACCTTTGCCGTTTGTAGGTCATTAGTCAGATGAGCTTCATTCGGCCAAGTTTTTTTTTAATTTTCTCTGTTGCATGTTGATTTTGTTTTTGAAAGTTTAATTTGTTGCTGAAATAATGATTTCTCGTAGTAGAATTTGATAATGCTGTTGTGGTTGAAAATTATCATAAGTTACTGTTGTTGCTGAAAATTATAATGATTTGTGATTGTCAGTTTGACTTCAGTTTGTAGCTAAACATATGACTGAGCAAATGCTTTGTTGCTGGAAAAACTTGACTGCATTGCATTTGTTGCTTAATGTGATCACCAAATGTTGAGATTGTTACTGTAAATAATCAATTAGCCAAATCCTTTAATGTTGTAAATGCTTTGTTTGGTATTTTGTTAGAATTTGGTAAAGCTCGGAATTTGTCATATGATGGCATAGACTTGTGCTTTGAGATAACCATGTAAATCTGATTTAGGCATTTTCACCTAAGTAAAATAACCCCATTCTAAGTTTGCCTGATTCCCCTAAAGTCATGTTCAAAACTTGAATACCCTTTTTTTAGAAATATATAAATCGTCCCAGGGTCTTGTGGTTTATGTAATACGTTAACCACTGTACCATAGAATAATTTATGAATGAATGGCTTGTGAGCAGTAACACGTAAATCATTCGAGGGTGGCCAACTTGAGTATTTTCTTAGTAAATCGTTCCAGGGTAGTTTGTTTTACGTATGTCAAGACTAAACCACAACCGCCTGGCACGATTTACTTTTATCTTCTAACCCTCAACAGCGTGTTACGATTTATGCTCAATTTAGCACACCCCGTCGGTACCCAACCACCATTTACTCTCAAGTTAATAAAGTTTAAGACCCAAACCGATTGATCAAGAGTACAAGTCTATAAATACAAGAGAATGGTGTACGTGGCTCAAACGTAAAATTTATTGAGTTTGGAAGAAATTTGAGAAAGGTGTAATTTCAAGTATTATATACATCTATAATACATTGTTGAGATAGGCCATTTTTAAATTTTAAAAATTTAAAATGATAAAAGCGCTTTGATTGATAATTTTTTTAAAAAGTACGAGTACATTGATTTTTCAATTTAAAATTACTTATTTTAAACCATTAATTTCGTTGAAACTGAACAAACAAAAATAATCATATGAATACAATAATACGACTACGTTTATTGTTATCAAAACTAATTAAAATTTTAATTTATATTATATCTATTTAAATTTTAACTTAAAAAATAAAAATATCTTTCTATAATTTGAATTATTAATTTCATTAGTAAGAACAACTTAAATAAGAAAAGAGTATTAAATTTTAATACATAAATTTAAATTAATTTTTTAAACAATTCAAAAGATAGAATTTGTGAGTACTGTTTTTTTATTTAATTTAGTTTTCCTAATAAAATCCAGAAATTGAAATAAAAAGATGTATTTTTATTTTTAAGTTAAAATTTAAATAGATATAATTTAAATTAAAATTTGAATTAAATTTGATATCAGTAAACGTAGTTGTGTTATTGTATTCATATGATTGATTTTGTTACCAAGTAGTTATAGTTCAACTGGCATAGTCTCTTAATAATCACTTAAGAGGTTGCAAATTCAGTAATTATAACCTGAAAAATGAACGTACTCGTATCAACTTTAAAAAAATTATGAATAGTAGTGCTCTTATAATTTTAAGCTTTATAAATTTAAATATGGCATATGTCAACAAAAGATCTAGATGTATATAATGCTTCAGGGGATAAGGTTTTGAGACGACAAATGTGAGTGTTGTCACTGTGTACGTTAAATTTGTTATGTCCATAATTCATAGTTCCCTGTAATTACATTTGTGTGTCTTACAGTAAATAATGGCATCGACTAGTAAGTTTGGCGAGTGTACGTGGAATGAGCCGCTTGGGGATTACTAGATGGATGACAATGTTTGTGTTCCGAATCAACAGGTATGATGCGTATACCTTGCGATTATTATGTCTAGAGTGCGAGTTGATTTAAAGTAGAGGGGTGTGTGCTCTTACATTTGTTGTTGCAGTTATTCGGGATTGTTAAGCATGTCATGTTTGGAATTTGTTAAATGAGTTTGGGCGGACTGATAATGGAGTTGGTAGTATTGGTAATAGGTATGAAGATTACGTCGCGGTTGCTTTTATTTGTTGTGCTGAGAATAATGGTCCGGATCTGATATGTAGAAGAAAAGAACGATTGATGTTTCTTTGTTAAGTAGGATGGGGCTGTAGTATTCGAACAAGCTAGAAAACGCAGGGACGGACGATTGCTCTAGGTTCGGGGGTTAAAATTTTAACAAAATTGATGAGAGTATATTTTTAAAACCTTTGCGATCCCGTTGAATATTTTTATTTTTCTCCACATTACGAAATATATATTCATTTTTGTGTGAAAATAATTAGTTTACCTATTTTTAACTTTTTGAATTACAATAATATATTTTACTTTCATTTGTTAAAATGAGCATCGAAAAAAATAGACGTTATTAGAAAATTAAACAAAATATTTTTCATTGGTCATACATTAAAATTAAACTGTAACGTGTATATTAAGTTGTAACATAAAAATTTAAACTTAATCAAATTAATAATGAACAGAAACGTAGTCAGTGGAAGTATATAGTTGAAGTTGATACTGTTGAATTAATTACCATATTATTAACTATTAATACATGAATTTCGGTAATATAATTTAAAAAATAATTTAACATTCAAGATTTTCATGTTATTTACTTTTAATATACCCTTATATGTTATTTATTCCGGTTGTTTTAATTAGAGTAAATGTTGCTAAATGAATGACTTACAGTAGCAGGATAAGAATGTATTTTAGACCAGGCCAGCTGATAATTAAAGGTTTTTTTTTATTCGATCAGGAGACAATGCTTGATCCGATAGTCAAGGCAGATGCCGACTTATCTAATTGGGAAGGGAGGGGGCTTCTGTGTTGCCCAGTTTTTTGGGTTTGGATGGGTTGCGAGCCAAAGATGTCCTTGAAATGGAGTTTTCTACACTTGAGGAGGCAAGCGACTTCTATAACAACTACAGCCGACTAAAGGGCTTTGCCTCACGACGAGGTAAAACGGTTAGAAACACTGCCAGGGAGATTGTGAGATATACATTTGTTTGTAACCGGCAAGGATTTCGAGAGAAAAATAGTTGGAAAAGGTTGATCACATAAGGGAGCATAAGGTAGTTATCCAATACGGATGTCTTGCCGAGATGAGAATTAAGAGGAAAGACGGTAGCGAAAAGTGGTATGTGTCACGTTTTGTCAAGGAGCATAATCACAAACTGGCGTTTAGAAAGCTTGTGGATTATCTACGGTCACACAAGAAGATATCTGAGGTAGAAGTTGCTCAGCTAACAAGCATGAGAGAGATTGGAATTAGCATTCCGAAGATTTATAAGTCATTTGCAGCACAATTAGGGGGTTTTAACCTGGTTACATTTACGTAGCAAGATATGTATAACGAAATGCGGAAGCAGAGAGGGCTCCAAGGTGGAGACGTAAATGCAGCTATAAGGTATCTGAAAGGTCTGGGACGCATGGATGGGAAAAAGTTTTGGAAGTACAAGATTAGGACAGGGCAACACCTGTGCAACTTGTTTTGGAAAGATGGTCGTTGTCAGAAAAATTATTCGTTGTTCGGCGATGTCCTAGCATTCGATGCAACGTACGGCCGTAACAAGTATAACCTATCCATTGTTGTCTTCTCTAGAGTAAACCACCACAACCAGACATGCGTTTTTGGTGCAGCGATGGTTTCATGCGAGTCACATAAGTCTTACATATGGGTTCTTGACTAGTTTTTGGAATGCATGCAAGAAAATGCACCACAATCTGTTATCATCGATGGGGACCCAGCCATACGGATAATGATTCAGTCCGTTTTTACTTATGCGCATTATCAGTTATGCGCTTGGCATCTTCTAAGAAACGCGACGTCTAACATATGTGACCCAAGATTCACACAACTCTTTAAACACTGCATGTTGGCTGATATGAAAACTGATGAGTTTGAAGTGTATTGGGAGTCCATGGTTAACGAGTGTGGTATTGGCGATGTTGACTAGGTGAATAACTTGTACAGTAAAAAGTACGCATGGGCAACAGCTTATATTCGAGGTAGATTTTTTGCCGGGGTACGGACTACTTACAGGTGCGAGTTACTACACGCCAAACTCGGTAGGTTTGTTGAGAGCCGGTGCGGTATCTTGGAATTTGTTAGAAATTTTCAAAGGTGTGTCGATTTTCTTCGCGACAAAGAGGACGGCTAGAATTTTACTCTTGGTATGGTACACCTGTATTACAGACCGATTTTGTTGAGTTGGAAAAGTCGGCATGGACGAAGTTCACTTGTGAAATGTTTGCTAGATTTAGGGAAAGCTTGAAACGGTGCGTACGTGTTAGAATATGCGAAATCAATGACACAGTGCACCTGCATGTGTATACTATCCAAAACTATTAGAGGCATGAGATGACTTGGCAGGTTTATAGGGAGCCTACTTTTAACATATTTAGTTGCACATGCATGCGAATGGAGTCGTTTGGTATTCCATGTGTGCACATTGTGGCCGTGTGTGTCCGGCCAGACTTAGGGGAAATTCCTGAAAGCATAGTTCTGCGCAGGTGGTCCAAGACAGCTAAAATGGATATCAAAAATGAAAACATTGATCACAACACTACTAACCGAAGCGTGACCTATAGAACAAGGTTGGGTGCGTTTTCGCAGCTATGCAAGTGGTTGGGCAGGGTGGCTTGCATAAGTGATAAGGACTTCAAGCTTTACTCGAAGAAGCTTTTATCCGATGTTGTTTTCCTTAAAATCAAATATAGCCTTCGACTAGCAAATAGTATTCCCACATCGACAACAGATAATGGAGTCAAAGACCCAATTCGTGTTAGAACAAAAGGCACAGGTCGGTGCAATCAAGCTAGGGTTCTGCTGCGAAGACCGAAAGAAAGTGTAGCACATGTGGGAAGCTCGGGTACCGGAGGACTCGCTGTCCTAACGAAGATACGCAACCTGCATCAACAAATGAGAAAGCCACTGTAGGAGGACATAAACGCAAGCAATCAAAGGTTATTTTCTAAGTTAATCCTTCAATTACATATTATGCAACTTAGTACACTTAAACTAAAACTGTGGTGTTAAATATACTTTGCCATTTAACTCTATCATATCATGTTTCATGAGATACACTACTTGTTATTTCACATTTTTGGTTTTCAGCTTGTATTCTCGTATTCGAAGTAGAAACCTCTATTTTTTCAATGTATTTCGCAATGCATGTTATAGAAACCTCTATAATTTTCATTACAAATAAGAGGCGTCACATGCATCCTTGCATGTTTCTCCATGAGTAGGCATGCCTATGAGCTGTTCTCGCAAGCTCCGACAACCTTTGTTGTTTCATTACATTTCACGAGTGTAAATTCTAAGGGTGGGGGAAGGTTTTTCTTGATTCAATGTTTGTACCACCTATTAGGCAGGGTCTTATGTCATTGGAAATGGCATTAGCACTCTATGTTATTGCATTTTCTTTACAATTGGCCACGTTAGACATTTCTATTTTCTTTTTCAATTGATGATTGTGCCTCAAAAATTTGGTATTGTAAAGAGCAATTGTCATTTACTTGGCCGCAACGGTAAGAATTATTTTGGAGGATACGGTACCCTTTAGAGGCTTCAGGTTATTAGTTATTGATGTCGTTGACCTCAAATGTTATTGACCATTTCGCATAGTGCACTGCGCCGATGACTTAGCATGATTCATTATCTCCGTTGCATAAGAACGACTCATTTCACATGCTTTTTTATTTGTTCATTTTTTACTCTGAGATGACAACGAATCCAAAAAAATCAAAACCACTGAAGAATTGACTACATAAATTGAAAAATAAAAGATCGATATCCATTCACTAATTAACTCGAAAGGGTACACCAACTTTTTCAAGCAACATACAGCGACTTCTACTAAGTATCAATTCCATGATTGGATAAAGACATGTCATCCAGTACACACAAAATGCCACAACGTCCTAATCTATTTATTATTGGCCATATGCCCATTTAATTTAAAGTAGTTGTAAGCGAGGCGTGTGGAAGTCGTGCTCTAGCTTGTCGACAGGACTACTAGTTTCTACACACAAAAATAGCCATCCTACTGAAATGAAGTTAACCATACCCTAATTCGACTACATCAAAATAAACCATGATATTACTAAAGGATTTCAACGATATCAAGGGGTGTTAGCATGAAAGTCAAATATAGCCTATATCAGTATGCTCTACACTTGTGTCGCTGGCCTACTTGTTTATGGAGAATCACTCCTTAGTGCAAAGAAGGTTCTTCCAAGCGACCTTTGCCTTGGAATCCACTGCAGCCCTCACCTCGTTGTATTCTAAAAGAACTATTTTCGTTGCCGTCTTCATCCTCAACTTCAATCGGTCCATCTAGCAGTCATCAACGGACAATCATGAGAACAAGGTTCTTGCATTTATCAGACAAAAATAAATTATTTTGCATGACAAACCAGCCAAGGAAGATGGCTAGTGTGAATTTGCCCTCCATTTGGAGCTAGTTCAACATCCATATACATGAATTATTACTCCGTAACAATAACAAAATCGGGAATTCATGAAGGAGGAAACAGTCCAATAACTAAACCATTCTTTAAGTGAACTACATTATTCAATGTGAATACTAAATTTACCAATCCGGGTGGCAGGGGACTCCTTCGGGATACTGAACTGATCCCATGTTGTTGGATCAGCTGAAACATGTGTAAAATTCTTCAGGTTCGTATCTAGCTTGAAAATATGGGCTAGCATCAGCAGCTGCACGCGGGTCAAGCGTTAGATGAAGAACTTAATCATGAAGACATTTACCACAGTGTCATGAGAAGTCTTTCATGTAGTCAAAATCCTAAATTAATTTTTCAAATACTCACAATAGTTCGCATGTTGCGTTCCCTCCGCTCCGTATGTTCAGGTGCTCTTGTTACATCTAGGTAGTACACGGTGGCATGCTTGACGTCCACAACCATCAAGTACCATGTGTATGTTGGTTCGCATACTAGCACAAAAACCTGTCAGTTCCTAACATATTCAAGCCTACTTGTTGCCGACATCTATCTGTTTAGGTATCTTTTCATTATAACTTCAAATGGTCTAAGAGCAAGAATGTCATCGGCAAACAAAGAAGGTGTGTACCACACATGAGGAGGCACAATGCAATAGTATCTCATAGAAACATTCATGAACATGATGTTCATGATCTGTCCACGAAAAAAAAACGTTAGGAGTCCATCGTAGTACATTATTACGTTACTAAAGGATTCGATTTAATTGACATCCACATTCGGCATGTAAACCGGTGAGAGAGAGTGAAATCCTATTTTGGAGACCTCCAATGTCGAGAATTTGAACAACACTTCCCTGGTTGTTAACAAACACAATAACATGTATTATCAAAGTTTCCATGGAGAAATAAATCAAGTAGTCTTAAAGTAACAACAACCAGATATATGTGCTTACAAATATTGATCATTTTTTCTGTAGATGTAAGTAACCATTTTGCATTCATCATAGGTCAGGTCCATGTACACAATTGGCCTAAAAACCATTTGGAACCCCTAATGAAGCAAAAAAAATTATGCTTGCACATTAGTCAATATATAGTCATAAAAAATTTACGTTATTATGATGACTACGTTAGGCACAAAGTGTTTAAATGACTTGCTAGTAGAATTAACAGAACGGAAAAATCCATTATGTTCAACATCCCATATGGTTTGAATCCAATCCCACATACTGGCCTAGGATGTGTTTACAGCGGTTGTGGGCTGGCTACTGAAGTGCTTTTCTGCTGCGTGCATAAGCTTCGACTCAATGAGTTCCAACTTGGAGATCTTCATTGGATTGTTGCACTTCTCGGGTAAGGAGAATAGCTCACACACTTTAGTTGTGCAGTCAAACTGGGACAGGTTGGGAAGGTTCATGAAAACCTACATAAATTAGCCTTATGAGTTACTCATTTATTTCAATGCCAAAGACAACCATTGAATAAATTCCAGGTGGAAAGGGTAAACCTTTTCACAAGCTACGGCAGCAGATTCAGTGTAATGGCACTAGTTATGCAGGTCTTTTTTGACACTCCATAGCACCAATAATGTGAAAGCGACCCCTTTGGGAATCTTGACAGGGCCTTGGCATGTTTTGGACGTGAAGTTGACAATGCCTTGTTTATGATGATGTCATCGTCATAATTGAAAGAATTCGGCACAATGATATCTAGCGATGATTTGGTAATCGCCAAGCTAACCCCCTTTCCTTTCTCTACTGACCTCTGAACTTTGGTACGTGACCCAAATGCATTGGTTACTGCAATTCTAGTTTGATTGTGTGCTGATAATTCCGTCTCTGCAATGGTGGAACCTTGCACAGCCATCGTCGTTGTTGCCGTGCATGATAGTGCCCGCCGAAGTCAGACTCCCCCTCTGGTTAGTTAGTAAGGGTTGGATCTCTGTCACTGACTTTTCCGTCTGGAACATTGGCCGCTCCAGTGCTGACATGCATTCTTCCAAAGCAACTATCCTATCATCGATCTTCTATGGAGTTGGCGAAAAAAAAAACAAAGTTTGGACATCAGTAATGAACCTGAGTCTAGTTACAAAACTTTTGACATGTTTTGCATGTTAAAAGAAGATGATGAGAGATTTGTGGTGTCCTAAAACTTTTATTAAAACACAGTGGATGAAAAAAGGATCACGGCATGTGGGTCACACACGCAAGTTCACCGTATCCGGTACCAAAGATACTGCCTTTGTTCCAAGTCCAGGCACATGCCATGTGTGTGTCTTCTATGAAAAAGTAATTAATATGCCAAATTTCACACATTTCAAACTAGATAAACAGAAATGGAATTAAAACGAACCTCAATCAGCTTAACTGCGAGCATTATTAAGTCGTCATGTGGGACCTTCGACTCATCCATGACGTTCTCACCCGGCCTGGCTGGAGCGCTCTGCTACATGACCAATATTTCGAAACAAAGTGTCTCCCGTCAAAGAAAAACTAATGCATGCTAGGGAAATAAACAAGGAAAAAATTTCGCAACAAAGACCATAAACCACTTTCCGAAAACGATAGGCATACCACATTCATTGTTAGCTCCAAATTAAGATTTGTTGTCCTGTCATCGACTGTGACGCTTCCAATAGGACCTAATTCCAGAGATGGTATGACACTAAAACAAAATAAAATTGCTTAGTCCGTGACACGCGTTGCGTTCACGGATGACAACAGGGGTATTGTCATAATGAATTGAGGGAACGACGATCGAAAATGTTCAACAACAAAATAATGCCATTGGAATAAGACAAACAGAGAGAAACTTACGCATCGTTAGACTCAGGATTCTGGGTGTCGTTCATGTCACGCCCAAGGTCATCCATTCCCGCCATTGATTTTTTCGTGAAGGTTTACCCTTTCTAATTGATAACAGTAGAAGGGTAAGCTTGCTTTCAGACTATGTGTATTCCACTAGTTCACCTACGAATTGCTTTTATAGAAATCCATTCACTCATACGTGAGTGAATCTGACCACTGAATTGACCAATTTGGGTTGGCCCACATACTTCTTGCTTATAGGAACCTTCATATAAGTAAGAGCACAACATGATTGCCATGTCACTGAAGAGTACATCTCCACTTTAGTCTAACTAAATGGCTTCATTAACTAAGTAAGATCAAGAAAATTGAAATTTATTCACCCCTAGCCTAACGAATGTCTGTGACAATTATAAATACTATCTTCAACATAATCGTTGGCGGTGTACTTTAAGTAATCATTGTTTCACATCTTTGTTGGGTTTACTCAGTTGTCACAATCCCTTCTGAGATAGTTACGTGTGGCTGTCTTCTCCTATTGTATATCCGTAGACCCTACTGAGATCGTTTATTTGACAGTGGCTGAGCTAGGTTAGGACTTAGGAGAGTTAGGTTATCTAATGGGGGTGGGATAATGGTTTTTTAAGGTGACCGGATCCAATAACAACAACCTGGCCCATACTACAAATAACACACATCCTAGCTAGCCCATACACTTCTCAGCTAGTCGTTCCACACGTTAGCTGGCTTACTCCTCCATCACAATGCCATAAAAGGGCATGAATGACCCCTAGTCCCCTATAAACCCCCTGACGGGGGACAACCGTAGCATCAGGTCAACTCATATAGTACACTAATTATTTGATGAATCGCATTACATAAATCCAAATCAATCAGTACCGAATGTTTATTTAATTGTTAAATCCAACGACCACTACAACCGGATCATCAGAGTTCCAAAAAAGTAGTATGGATCATTTGAAAAGTTTCCTAATGTATTATTTGGATATTAGCGACCACGATAAAAGGGCCAATATACAATTTAAATAACGGGTAGTTAAAAAAAGATAATCGTGTTAATAGTGGGTAGTTTAACTGTACACTTGTGAATGCTTTCACTTATTTCAACGGAAAAGTAAACGTGTTAACGTACTTATTTTAAATGGACAATCTATCTCCCTTATTATTTAAAATGCACTTTTTGTTTTCCCTACTATTTAAAATCGTCCATCTTCTCTATTATTTAAAACGTTCTATTTTTAAGATTTTGGTCCAATTTAAATTATTAATATTTTTTATTATTTAAAAAATTATATTTAATTATTTATATATACATATATCTCGTTTACAGTGTAAACGAGATACATGAAAAATAATCTCATTTACAGTGTAAACGAGATAAGAGAGGGATATTTATTTCAGTAAATATTTTTTAAATTATTTATTTCATTAATTATTATAATTATTTTATTTATTAAAATAAAAAATCCTGAGAAGTTCTTTGTTGGACCGTACGGAAAAACACACCTCCAATTTCCCTACTGCCGTTGTGGACCCCGATTCCATTTTTACTGACGAATTGTCCTGTCCTTTCCCTGAGTCGGCTAACAATAATTTTTTCTTCTCCTTTTTTAGTTATTCCTTCCTCAACACCATCCTCTCCTTCGCCTTCCTTTACCTTAGGTGGAGAGTGAATAAATTAAAATGTCAATATGCAGTTATGATTCTGAATTAAGAGATTTTGAATTGAATAAATCTCAAACCTTTAATTTAAAATATGAAATTTTCTCATCTGAACTCATAGATTTTTTATTTGATAATAATAATCTAATTTCATTAAGCAATTTTTGAAAATTATTAAAAAAAGGGAGAGAAAGGGAAAAAATACGAATGTGCTGTAACTTATAACTCATAATACAACATATACATATCTGCATATTTGAATTTATTTATTTTTCATAGCATAAGGTTTGATTGGTGTCCACTATTGTTGGTGAGCACATGAGAAAGATGGCCATGGAGGATGAAGAAAATAAGTTCAAAACATGACGAAGGATTATTAGTGTAGCATTTAGAATTGGGGTATAATTTTAGGATTTTTTTAAATAAATTAAAAGAAATATTTATTTTCAAAAACACGTTATTTGAACTTTAATTTTTCAGATACTTTTTTTGGGATTTAGGACAAGTTCGTTGCACCTCCCGGTGAACTCTAAAATTTATATAGAGTTTGCCTGATCCTCCGGCAGACTTCATAATTTATATGAAGTTCGTCGCCCAGTTGAGTTTGCCACACTATATAAACCGTGGGGCCAATTCAGTTTGTCGCTTTCTTCCTTCCAAATCTACTTTCTTCCTTCGCTTGTGATATCCAAAATTTTCTCTACAAGATTTTCTGTCTTTCGACATCCGTGAAGTTCGTTATCTACTATATCATCAGATTCAGGTTAGTATATAACATGTTAGTTAGAGTTACTGTTTATTGTTTACGTGTTAGTTAGAGTATATAATATATTAGTTAGATTTTTTATGTTATTGTTTTCAAGTATAGTTACTGTTTACTATTTATAACATGTTAATTAGAATAAGTTATTAGTTAATTGTTAATTAGTTTAGTCGGAATAGTTAGTTTAAGTTGTGAGTTAGATGATAATTAGTTGAATAATTAGTTAGATTAGATTAAAATGATACATAGTTAGTAAAATTAAGTTATCAGTTAATTATTGATTAGTATGTTTATAGAGTTAGTTTAATATGTAATTAGATTAGATTAGATTAGAATGATACATAGTTAGTAAAATTAAGTTATCAGTTAATTATTTATTAGTATGTTTATAGAGTTAGTTGATAGACTCATGTAGTTGGTTTACATTTTGATTAGTAAGTTTATAAACTAATCAAGATGTAAGGTAGACAATTAGTTAGTTTAAATATATCTTTTTTAAAAATTTAGTTAATGTGAAAGGAACTGAGTTCCGTTTATGTTATTTTATTTTACTAGAGTGTAGTTAGATGGAGCAGCAGTTATTGGGATACGAGCATACGCTTTACAGATTGGATCAGGCTGAGCACATTGCCGGCATAATTGATCGAGTGGTACACCTTTATTAATCTTGTTTATTATATTGTAATAAAATGTGAATTTGTAATTTTATGTGTTGACCCTCTTTTTTTTAACTTGTTTTTTTAGTTCGGTAGGCGCCTCGAATCTTGCGCACCAGACGAAATTCGATGAGATGTCCACCTGAGGAGATTAGACTATATCTTAGGCGAGTTGAGTTTGAGCATGTGGCATATATGGTGGAGTTTGAGCACGATTGATAATTGGCGTCAGCATTGATAGAGAGGTGGAGACCTGAGTCCCACACATTCCAATTGCCATGTAGGGAGATGACTATCACCCTGCAGGACGTGGCCTACCAGTTGGGACTCAAGATCGATGGTGATCCTATTAGTGACTGCATTGGTGGGTGAGAGCAGTACCATGATGGACAGTCCATTGAAGACTTCTGCCAGCAACTACTGGGTAAATGACCCTATCCCGCCTGATGTTGTACCTCTTAACTGCCAACATGACTTCTTCCTTGTTCTCAAATTGTTGTCCAATCTCAAACTCATTGCTTGGATCCTCTTCGGGGTCTCTATGGGTAAACGACCAATCCGAAGTCATTGCATCGAGATTCAACCTGGAGAAGTGATCTGGCCGGACATATGGTTGAAAAATCATAGACTGTGTCAGATCGATTTGTATGTCACTGTAGTAGTTCATCTCTTCTTCCTCGTCACCATCATCAGGAATTTCCGATGTTCATCATCAGCATCGTCTCCATCATCGGGGTAAATTTCATACGGATCTATCATCGAAACCCTGATAGTAGAATTCTCATGACTTTCAACATTATCTTCCATCATGTCAGCATTACCAAGTTCAACGTTTGAGCCCTCTTAACTACTTTCAGGTGGCATATTTAGATCGACCATCGTCCTTCTAATATTTCGTCTAACAACTCCACTTAACGGACTATCATCAACAGTATCCGCAAATGATTCTCGTCCACCCAACTCAATGAGAAACACGAATAATTCCAACAGATAAACATTTGTCCATTGGTTGTGCCACGACCTTATAAGATGTACGTCCTCGTCGTCACGTAACCGATACCTAATTCAAAATAACAGAAATATTTTCTCAAAACCGTGGTCTAATAAACATAATAACAATAGAACAAAGACAACTGTAACATACTTTTTATAAAACAAATTGTCATCTACTTTGGTTGAATATCTGTAGTAAATTTTTTCACTCTTTTTGTGTGTTGTTGCCTAACGGAATGCAATATCAAATTCTTCAACACTGTTAGACTGTTGGCTTCCGGTGACATGTACGTAATTATTGGTTGTCCATACTTAAAAACGATAGAACCTTCTTCATCATGTACTATTTCACCATCATAATAAATGAATAACAATGATTTATTGACATTGTAGAGAAAAAATGCTAAGATGAGAACCAAAGAGGACAATGAAATTATGGTTTTTTGAGCTCCGTTCTCCAGCACCCATGTTTTTATTTTGGAAACTCCACTTAAAATTCGCCGGGAGTGTGGCGAACTTCATATAAATTATGAAGCACGCTAGGGTCAAGCGAACTCTATATAAATTATAGAGTTCGCCGGGGGTGCAGCAAACTTGTCTTAAATACAAAAAAAAACCTATCTAAAAGATTAAAGTTCAAATAACGTATTTCTGAAAATAAATATTTTTTAATTTAATTAAAAAAACCCTTTAATTTTAATTTGATATTTTCATGAACCATTAAAACAAATTATAATAATTGGGTGAAGAATGAATAACAATCATACAAATAGAATATTTTAAGTTAGTCTTTTAAATTCATTGATATACTTTCTCAGCTAAATGTTATTGAAATGGAACATATATGTGTGCTTTTCTCAGATATGGAAGCATGGGGGAATAGACGTATATGTGGGAAAGCTTTTTGACAGTGTGAGGGTGGAGAAATCGGATAGTGCGTTTTCTTTGAAATGAATTTAGCATATCAAATCGCACCGTCCGATTTGTATGTTGATGAGAAATGAAATTTTTTTCTCCTCTAAATCGAACCCTCCGTTTCAACTTTGGTTTGTTTTTTAATATGCAATGCCACAACAAGTCGCATGGTCTGAGTTCCATGCTTTGAATTTGATAAGAACTCCGACCCTCCGTTTTGAGTGCGGATGAAATTTTTTGAGGAACTTCAAGAGGAAATCGCATGGTCCGATTTCAGTTGTTAATCTTTTTTTGAATCATGTTAACCTAGTCGAAGGGTGCGAGTTCGATAAAGTGGTCTATATAAAAGCGTGAAGTAAGGAGGTAGCTTACTCGCGTCTTCTTCCCCAACTTGAACGGCTGCGTCTTCTTCTGTTTCTTCTTTCTCATTTCTTTATTACCTGCTGTTTTAAACTTGAAAATCTAGTAGCCAAATCTATCTTCTTTTCTTTTTATATGATTGAGAGAAATAAGTGATAGAGTGTTACTAAAAGTGTATTATTTTGGTCAGATTTTACTACAAACTTCGGAAGGAGTAAAATTTATCTGTGAAAAACCCTTAGATGTTGTTATTCCTTTTATCATCTCATTTGAAGAGCTGAAAGGGGTGATCTGTGAAAAGATTGATTCTGAGAAGGCAAAAAAGATATCATGTATTCTATACAGATATCCCATACAGGTATTTGGTGGATTCGTCCAGTTTCAAACCAGATATGTGACGGACGAAGCGAGCATGCAAGAGATGTTTTCAATGTATATTGAAAACCGGGCTCAGATCTTGTTCATCGAGTTGTATGTTGAGTTTGAACAATCTGAGACCGACCGAAATATTCTACGAGAAGATTATAATAGTGACAGTGAAGAAGAGTTCGAAAGTAACTACGAGTTTGTTGGTCCAGATGGAGATGAAGTTGAAGATCAAGGTGACAGAGCTACGGCGCCAGATGTAACAGAGGTGGCAAATGCACTCGCAAACGATGTGCCGTTTGAGGAGCCATCATTCATGCGAGTTTTGGATTTGGAAGCCATGCATGTTCCGGAGTTTCCGGGATATATGACTGCAGGTACGTAAAATTTACGTGAGTTTGTAAATATCATTCGCAGTTAGATCGATCCCTTGTACGGTTCAAATCCAGTGAACCGAACCGGTTAGGTTCAGGTTCATGTCGTGTCACGGTCGAACCGGCCTGTCTGGTCCAATTTTTACATGTTCTGCTGTTGTTTTTTTTAATTAGAGTGACGTAATAAGGTGTTGTCAGATTTGTAATATATGTGTCTTTATTTGATTTTTCCTATGGTAGTTGTCAAATACAGAGATTCCTATTGTCGCAGATGGTGAGTTTGCCTTTGGTATGGAGTTCAGTTCGAGGGAAGCTGTTATTAAGGCGATAAAAGAGTATACCATATGACGAAGTGTAGACTACCGGGTGTATGAGTCTGAGCCGTTGACATTTTATGCCAAGTGTACGCAGTACGGATCAAGGTGTGATTGGCTTATCAGGGTTAGCATGATCAACAAGAAGTACTGTTGGATTATAAGGAGATATAATGGTAGTCACACATGTACCCGAGCCACCATTTCACAAGATCATTCGAAGCGGGATTCTCTCACAATTGCAGAAGCGATAAAGCCATTGGTTGAGGCGGACCCCTCCTTAAAGGTAAAATCGGTTATAGCAGAAGTGCAATCGAAGTTTAATTACATCGTTAGTTATCGGAAAGCATGGCTGGCTAAGCAAAGAGCAGTAGAAAAAATATTTGGAGGTTGGGAAGCATCGTTTGAAGCGTTGCCTATATGGTTTGAGGCCATGTGTCATAAGGAGCCATCAGCTGTTGTCCATTTTGAGACTATGCCTGCATATCAAGGCGATGACTTGGTGGGTGATATTCGAGTACTGCATCGAGTATTTTGGAGTTATTACCCCTGTATTAGGGCATTCAGACATTGTAAACCAGTTGTCCAGGTGAATGGGACTCACTTGTATAGAAAGTATAAGGGTTGTCTGCTAGTGGCAGTTTCACAAGATGGCAACAACAATATCGTCCCAATTGCGTTTGCTATTGTGGAGGGAGAGATTTCTGATGCATGGCACTTTTTCCTTAGTAACCTTCGTCAACATGTTGTCACTCGGGATGGTGTGGGTCTAATATCTGACCGACACGAATCCATCAATGCAGCTGTGGAACGCAGTAACGGAGCTTGGTCACCTCCTAGAGCTTTTCATATGTTTTGCATCAGGCATTGAGTCAAACTTTCTGCGAAAATTCAAGGCACCGTACCTCCAAAAATTGGTCGTCAACATTGGTAACCATTTACTAAATTTAAGTAAGTTATTAATAGATGTAACCATTAGGCGATTTCTTTTAACATCTATTATTTTTCTTTTTTTTATGTTGCTTTCCTCCAGGATATTCAAGGACGGTGCGGGAGTACGAAGTGCGTTACCAGCGATTACGGGAACGGGGCGAAGCGTATACAAACTGGTTAAACCGAATTTCTCGCGAAAAGTATGCATTGGCATTTGATGGTGGATACCGATGGGGTCACATGACGACGAATCTTATGGAATGCATCAATTCAGTGTTGAAGGGTGCACGCAATCTTCCAATAACTGCTCTTGTGAAGGCAACATTCTACAGGCTAAACGAGTTGTTCACCCGAAAAAGAGCGGAGGCAGAAGCGCGGATTAGTGCTGGCCATGTGTTCTCTGATGTCGTGACCTCGAAGTTGCATGCAAACCAACTTGTATCAGGAAATATTCAGGTCAGTTGCTTTGACCGCCTGAATAAGGTCTTTGAGGTGCGTGAGATGCCAATTGGACTGGAGTTTGCAGTCGATCTACGTGGCCTTCGATGTGACTGTGGTGAGTTCCAGGTGGATCGGATCCCTTGCAGACATGTGTTCGCATGTTGTGCCAACCAGCAACTGGATTGAAAACTATATGTCCATGATGTGTATAAGATGGACCAAGTTCGGCGGGTGTACCGAGCAAGGTTTAGGCCACTAGGTAATCCTACAACATGGCCTGCTTACAACGGACCTCGGTTCGTACCGAATTCGTACCTTAGACGCGTCACGAAAGGTCGCCCCAAGATGACCCGTTTCTTGAATGAGATGGACACGCGAATGTTACGTCTTTCTAGGCGATGTAGGCTATGTGGAGCTGAGGGACATAGTTGTAGCATATGCCGTCAGTCAGCTAGTGCAAATGCCGACGGAGATGCTCAATAGGTTCACAGTCTCAGATGATATGATATGTGTAGCATTATATACTATGGCATAAGTTGTCAATGTGATTTAAATTGACCTGATATATCTAACATTGTATAATATCACTCGAAAATTCGTATTTATGTAACATTGCATGACGTTTTTATTTTGCTTTTATGTTAAAATAGTAATTATTTTTAAGTTATAATAATTCATTAAGTACTTTATATGTATTATATTAATATCTACTACAAGTATTTATTAAAATATTACAAGTACTTATACGGTTCAAATTTTGGACCGGACCGGTAGATGGTCGTGTTATCCGGTTCTCTGGTTGAACAGGCCGGTTCGGTCCAGTTTTAACAACACTAAATATAAAATACCTGTAGCATGTTAAAATATGATCTTAATTGTCCAATTGAGGTATATTGACATAATATCTGTTATAATAAGATAGTAAGATGATAGAAAACATCATTACATAGTCCACATCAACAAACCCTGAATAAGGTCATAAATGCATAAATACTCTAAACATACAATAGATATCTTAGCATCTTCCAACTCATTAATACGTAATGTCCAATACATACAAATTATTCTAAACAAAGTCGACATGATTAAAACTTAAATAAATACATTACACCACAACTACTTTCTAATTGTCCACTTTACATCCTTCACAAATTTCTTGCATTTCTTGGCCGCCTTTTTGAAAACAGATGGAGTGTAGCGATTAGCGCTACGACGTGGAAGATCAATCCTAAGGTTGTAACCTTTGGCTTGGTCATCCGGAGTGCGGGCCTGACCTGTTCACAATTTTATATACACAATTAAATATAGTCCATTAGGTACTCAAGTCAACATAGATACCACATATTATTCAGGAATAGACAAACAGATATACCATTTATGACCACACAATAAATAACTAATCTATCATGTAAAGCAAAATACTCAATATAAATACCATCATTACGGGACTCTTCGTCCTCATCGAACTCCTCTATTTCATCATCCTCATCATCGTCCTCGTCATCCGGGTTGTCCATTAGATACGCATCGGTCTCTTGCTCGAGTGTGTTATCATTTTCTTCAATGAGTCCCATGGAAACAGCGTACGGATTTTGACTATTAAAAACTCTGCGTCCACCGTCACTCCTACTAGAGTCAACAGATACGAATCCTCCAGATGCCACCGATGAGGTATGGCCTGGATACCTCGCATCCAACGAATGCCTCCCTGGCATGAACTCATTTTGATGGCCAAATTGTGACTGTCCTGCTTCTCCAGCCATAAGCCCAAGCAACTGGCTAAAAGAACCACCTTCGCCTGGTTCAAATTGTGACATACCCCAATATTGTTGATGCTGTGGAAATGATGGGTTGAAATGTGTCTGGCCTGAGAACTGAGGTTGTTCTTGTGGAAGCGGATTCGTAGGTGGTATCTCAGGCAAATGTGGCTCCTGTTCTTCATTGTTATCATCCATATCCTGACTACCCTCATCCATATCATGATTACCCCCATCCAAATCCTGATTACCCTCATCCATATCCCGATCACCCTCATCCAAATCCTGATTACCCTCATCATTCTCTTCACCCACAAGATTTGACAAATACAAGTGGTTCCCATATTTTCCTCGGTACCAATGCATATAAGTTTCCAACGGATGCTGTGAAGGAATGGGAAGCTCGGAAAGAACGTGATGATACCTGTTGGTCCAATGCATCACCCAACTGTAATGAGTAGGTGCCGTGGCCCAATTAAAATTCTTAGGACCAGTGAGGACTTCTCCATGCGCCTTGTCCAGATTCCGCACCTCCTGAGGCACTCCCTGAACGAATCCGAATTGTCGCCTATACCTATCGATAGCATGCCATTCAATACATTCAAATGACACCAAAGGCACTGTAGCGCTCCAGACAACCGAGTGCATATAGATTTCAGCAGGAATTATGTTAAGATCCACGCGATCCACAGCATACGCAACCCACACAAACTGAAAAAAAAATAAATAAAGGAAATTCATGACTACAACCCACATAACAGTCACATTAACAATGGTTCATAAGATTTATGCAGGCACTAAACAGGAAACTAATACTACTTTAATGAAAACTCACCTCGCCTTCCTGAAGTTCATCAAAGGCCTTCCTAAAGTCAGCTAGCTTCATATATCTATATCGTCGGTCACCACGCTCCCAATTTCGCCACCTTATACGATACATTCAATGTTGACAATTGAGTTATAAATATCAATATAGGGGTACATTTAATCATTATATTACCTGTTTGCTAGCGGAAAACTGCGGGACTCCCTAGGAACCGGCGATAGATATGGTAGTCGGATCCAAGCCCAACCGAGAAGAAGTGTTAGTGGGCCATCTATTCCTTTACAGTCAACTCGAAATGCCCGACATAATGCCCTGTAGAGGTGTGCTAGGCATGCAGATCCCCAACTGTATTGTATAATACTACCAAATTCACGAAGCAATGGTAAAAACTTCCAGTGCACACCTGCGCCTGATTTATCCCCAAACAAGATCGTCCCGATAAGCAACATAATGTGGCATTTGACATACCTCTGTATACCAGTTTCATCAGTCAAGGGTAAATTTTCTTTAAGGTCCCGCAGCCAAGTCAGTTTTATGCAGCTGCCTCTACACTCCGACTTACGCGGTGCAACTCCGAATTGATGCAAACACTCGGCCTCCAACGCTTCGAAACTACTCATTGTCATCCCTGTAACTGGAAGTCCGTCCGTTGGAAGACCAAGAATTAGAGCAACATCTTCAAGAGTGACGGCACATTCACCAATGGAAAGGTGAAACGTATGTGTGTCGGGGTGCCACCTCTCGATTAAAGCATTCACCAATGCCTTTTGACATTGGACTACCCCAATCTGTGATGCATGGTAAAAGCCAGTAAGTCGTAGATGCTCCTCTACCCTATCGTTGTACCGATCCGGAGGAACATGGTGGTCACATGTCAACATTCTTAACTTCTGCAAAGAACATAACAAAGTATTAGTCAACTTCTTAACACTTACTAGCTTACTACTAAAATAAAATTATTTTTTTACCACAACAACTATTAATAATAATGATAACTAATACATAAATACCTAATCAAATCTCTCTACAATAACACATTTATCTTGAATAATATATCTAATACTAATTAGACATATACTATTATTTAAACAAATTTTACTCAATTATAAAAAATATTAATAATAATCACTCTATGCCTAAATTCTTTTTGGAACATCATTCATACCAACTAATAGTTTCCCAAACTAAGACTAATAGTTTCTCACAACAACAACAATAACATTTACCTTCATTCATTACAATTATAGTTAATAATTTAAAAAAATTTAAAAAAATTAAACCTATTTTCAATATTAATTACAATTAAAATTGAACCGTTGGGGCTCCCTTTTTTAATTTGCTTATATTTATATTAAAACATAACTATAATACAAAATATTCAAAATTCACAAATAAAATTTACGTGCTTTATGAGAAAATACCTAACAGAGTTTACATTTAAAAATGTCCCAAACTAACAAAATAATAATAATTATTTCACTAACAATAATATTTACAATTAAAAATTAATTCTAAAAATTCTAAAAATTTTAAAAAATACATATAAATGCTAAAAAATAGTAATAATCATTCTATTCTATGGATATTTCGAATTTGCACTTCTAATAACAACAATCATAAGAAATAAATATTTTACATTAATAATTTTAAATAAGAAAATTTAAAAAATTTAAAAAAAACTTACATAATCGAAATGACTGAGATAATGCATAACATGAAGTTCAGGTCGATCAACATCCTTAGTTTTTTTTTTTTTTTTGCATTTTTTTATGTATTCAAGCATGCAGAGCTGAGAGGAGAAAGAAGAAGAACAATGGGGGCTTCAGCTTGAAAATGAAAGTTGGAAGAGTGATGTTTTTGGATGGTGAGAGGGGTGAATGCATGAGTGAGTGTTTGGTTTAAGGGCACCGAATTGGGGAGCTGCTGCAACGCGACGCGTGTCCTTCCGTGAAGAAATCGGACGGTGAGTGTGCTGAGAGGGAAATCGGACGGTACGTGTTGCATGTTGGAATTCGGACGGTGCGAGTTGGCTGTGTGTTGAAACTCGGAGGGTCCGAATTGGTTGTATATTGACACCACAATCTGGTGATACCCCTCCCTCTCCCATAACGGCGTCTAACTCCACTCCGGCTACAATATTAAAAATAAAAAGCGTACTTCCTCCACTATAGACAATTCCTCCATTCATAGTAATAATCTTTTTTATTTATAAGTCTAACTTACTAACTCCTACAGACCTAGTTAGTAGACTTTCCGTAACAAAATCACGCTTTTAAAATATAGCTAAATAAATATTTTTATAAAATTTTTATTAACAGTAAATAGTCAAATAATTATTTCTAAAAAATTATTATTTTTTAAATTATTCTTTAAAAATATTTTAATTAAATTTGTTTTTTAAGAATTTAAAATTAATTACATTAATTTTTTTATCATTTACTCTTTTTATTAGAGTAGGTGCCATAAAAGAAATATTAGAAAATAGAAAAATGTCTGTAAGATAATCAGAGAAAAAAAAGAAAGAAAGGGAAAGGAAAGAGAATTGAAGATATTAAAATGATGAGAAAAGATTGGTCATGGTGGAAACTAGGAAAGAAGGTCGAATTGCAAGATGGGAAGTGCACATTTCTGTCCTCTTCTCATAAATGGTCACGTTTAATGCATCTCTAAAGCAGCAAAGCTAAACAGTAAACACGAGACATAAAAAGAAGCCACGTGGCAACCATGACGCGTCGCATCACAAGCTGATCACCACAAAGCTGGCCTCTTCACGAAGCAGCCCTGCACTCGGCTCTCTCTTCAATCTTCACAGGACCCTTATTAGCCTCACACGTGTCACTCTGAGGGCCCCACTTGCACTTTCCAGACACTCGATTTTGTTCTATTTTTTGCCCAAATACCAACCAATAACCCGGTTAAATACATTATCATATCATATCAACTATGAACTAAGCATTTTTGTCCATTAATTCATTAATACATCAAACTTCTATCTATATTATATCATATCTTTGCCTCTTCCTCTGAGTTGGTGCCATAAACATTATTCAATACCACCAACCAGTGCCTATCTGCCTGTGCTCATGTCTATCCCTAATTCTTAAGGTATGTATGTTGATGTTGATTCTCTTTTTGTGTCTTCATTCTGCAAGTTTCTGACTCTTTCAGTTTATTGATTTAACATGAAATGAAAACTGCTCCTTATTATTGATCATTATTTCAGTATGTAAGTCTTAAACTATTTAGCCATAAAAATTGATTCATACTGATTTTCAAGCTAATTAGCCATCAAAAGAATTGTTGATTTTGTGGTGGGCTCAGTCTTTTTTTTTTTGTAGATTTTGTTGACCTATTTTGACTGTTTTCTGCCATGATTATTTATCGTTTGAACATTCTTCCTTGAATTTCGTTTTCTGATTCAAATTTCACTAGATATAAGCGATTCTGAATTCTGAATATATATATATGCTGATTTGTGTTTCAGATTGAAAAAATCAAATTCACAAAATTTTCAGTTGTGACTGGCATATAGACACTGGTTGGAATGCTGAGAGATGTTCTCTGTTTCTAACCCTAACTCTGAGATCCAGAAGGTTCTGTCTTTACTCTTGCTGAATTTGCTGATTCACTATTCATTGATGCAAAATTGGCACGCAAAATTTTTGGTATTGCCTGCTATGCTTGTACATGATTTGTGCGAAGACGGTTGAATCTTGATTCTTTCTCTATTTAAACATTTTGCATTCTCTTCGAAGTAGCAAAGGATATAGTATTTATTATCTGGCAGAGGATTTAGCATACTTCAAATTCAAGGTTCTCCAATGGATAGCTCTACAAATACCTTGATGCAAAGATATGAATTGGGAAGGCTACTAGGCCAAGGAACCTTTGGCAAGGTTTACTATGCAAGGAGCGCGATTACTAACCAGAGTGTGGCCATCAAAGTAATTGACAAAGATAAAGTTGTTAGAACTGGGCAATGCGAGCGGATTAAGAGGGAAGTAACTATTATGAGGTTGGTTCGTCATCCGTATATAATTCAGCTTCTTGAGATCATGGCCACCAAGAGCAAGATTTACTTTGTTATGGAGTATGCGAAAGGTGGCGAGCTTTTTGACCTTGTGGCCAAAGGAAAGCTCAAAGAAGAAGTTGCTTACAAGTATTTTAGGCAGCTAGTGAATGCAGTCGATTTTTGTCACAGTCGAGGTGTATACCATAGAGATATAAAGCCGGAGAATCTTCTGTTGGATGAGAATGAGAATCTTAAGGTGTCGGATTTTGGGTTGAGTGCGTTGGCCGAATCAAAAAGGAAGGACGGATTGCTGCATACAACTTGTGGAACTCCTTCCTATGTTGCCCCTGAAGTCATTAGAAGGAAAGGTTATGATGGTACAAAAGCTGATATTTGGTCTTGTGGAGTAGTTCTCTTTGTCCTGTTGGCAGGGTATCTCCCTTTTCATGATTCAAATTTGATCGAGATGTACAGAAAGATAAGCAAAGGCGAATTCATTTGTCCGAGTTGGTTCCCGAACAATGTCCGGCGGCTATTGTGCAAGATGTTGGATCCAGATCCAGAAAATAGGGCTACCATAGCTAAGATCAGGGAGTCATCTTGGTTTAGGAAAGGGCCAAATGCTAGACAGAAAAAGCTTGAAGTTGAAAACAAGTCCATCACAAATTGTGCTGATCAAAACAATGAAGGTGATAATGCAGTGGCTGAATCAAATCAAGAGCCGGCTGCTACGAGTATAAACGCCTTTGATATCATAAGCCTGTCCTCTGGCTTCAACCTTAATGGATTCTTTGAAGACAGTTTCCAGAAAAGGGAAGCAAGGTTTACTTCCAGACAGCTGGCACCCGTCATCATATCGAGGTTGGAAGAAATCGCGAAGCGGCTAAAGATGAAGATAAAGAAGAAGGCTGCTGGTTTGTTGAAATTAGAGGGACTCAAAGAAGGTAGGAAGGGGAATCTATCACTGGATGCTGAGATCTTTGAGGTTACTCCATATTTCCATTTGGTGGAAGTGAAAAAATCCAATGGGGACACAATGGAATATCAAGAAATTATGGATAAGGATATAAGGCCTGCCCTTAAGGACATTGTTTGGGTTTGGCAAGGTGAAAATCAACAAGAGCAATCACAACAGTCGGCACAACTGATACATGAGAACGACGAGCAGTAAGAAGGCGCGGCCGCGGCCAAGGGTGCAAGGCTCTCACCCTTGTCCCCTGCCTGATAGGATCCGAGGAGCAGAGTATATGTACAAAGTTTGAACTAGTGAGCTCATGGCTATAATACAATAACTCCATCATTATACTAAGACCTGCCTTCTACCTGTAGCAAGGAACTCAGTCATAAAATGATTCTCAATTTTCAATATGTCATGCTTCTTGTTCTCATGTGTCTCGAATTCTGTTTGGGAAGAGTTATATTTCTCGGTCTTGCTATCTGATATCTTCTGTTATTTTATTCAAGGTTTGTTTCGAAGGAATTAAATATTATTATATAAATAACTGACCTTAATTGTGTTCTTTCCAATTTCAAGCCTCTTTCAGATGCAAGTCATTAATAGATAGATCTTCATGGAAATCAATTCTAAAATTCCAGATTAAAGGGCTCTTGGTTATGGCTCTATATCTCTGATTTAATGCTAGTTGAACGCGGACTTATGTTCAAATGGAAAACGTAAGAGATAACTGCTAAACTGTATTCTAGGTTTTTCTTGAAGTGTGTTATAACAAAAATAGTTGTAGCAACTTTTCTACTTGTAAGGAATGGTGATATGATTAGGAACATTTGCAAGTTTTACATGATATATTAGCTAAAGAGTAGATAAAAGTGATGCAATCATGATGAGGGTAAAGTTGATATAAACAACCTCCTCTTTTCTTGATCACATTGCATTCCCTTTTTACATTTTCACCGCCAAGCCATTTCTAGAAAGCGAAAAGCTAAAATCAAAATCTTTGTAAAATGTACATTTCATTCCAAATACACAACTGATGAGAAATAGAACCAATCATCAAGGAAATGCAAAACGATGGAAAATTTTCAAAATATATCACAAAGATAGCAGTGTAACAATATTGCTTCTCTAGTTTATTTTCAGTTTTACAGAGATAAATAGGTTCAAATTCCATTTCCCTGGTGAAGGTTTATATAGAAAATGCTAATCCGAAAGATAGAAAGAAACAAGTTAACAGGAAAACTATATTCCAAAGAGATTTTTAGTACCTGCTTCTAATTCGGGAAAAGAAATTGTCATTTATCAAAAACAATTTGACCAAGTTTTTGATGATGATCTTTAGTTCTTTACATGCTTTGCTTATCAATATCTCATTTTTTTTTTTGGACTTATCAATATCTCATTTGAAAGTTATGTTTGGAAAACCAAGTTGTTCTCCCCTAACTCTGCACTGCTACAGTACCATCATGAACAAAAATAATAAATACCTAATTTACCATCACAAGCCACACTAAAATCTTAAACCCTATTCATATTCATATAATCTAGACTATATAATTCAATATCACACCTTTCACAAACCAATCAAATTGGACACTTTTCTTATCTATTTATAAAACAGTAATGCTGAGTATTTTATAACTTTACTCTTTAAATTGAACACTTTTCTTGTCTCCATTCTTCTTCAAAATTTCAACTCACAAACACACCATAACTTAATTCCTTAACCAATTTACTGGAAACAATTTCATTGGATATGATTAAGGCATCAAATCAGACCATTCATATAGCATATACAACTTGATATGAAATTGTTAACAATAAGGACCAATTTAGAGCAGAACCCTATTACATACAAATCCAAATGAAGGTGAAGAACATAAGAGGCATCAGGAGGATTGAGTTGAAGAGACCAAGTGCCTGTGCTTCCAAAGGTAACGACCACTAGCCATGTCAACCAAAGTCCAGAACCCTGAATTTATAGCGCTTCCAATCTGATAATAACAAACAAAACGTTATAACAATTAATCTCAAAAGGGCAAAGTACATCTTTTGTTCAAAGCCCTAAATTTTAATTTGTTTTAATTTTGTCTTAAAAATTTGCGATTTATATCAAATGTATCACCGCACCTAAATTTTTAAGAAGTTTAGAAGCAATTTAGCAATAATTTCACGAGGACAATTTTTAACTCAAGCAAGGCAGACACAAAATTCTGTTATTTGTTCCTAATTGTCAAGCATTACTGCTAAATTAGGTCTAAATTATTTTAAAATTTTTGACAAATTTTGAGAGACAATATACTTTAGCCATCTCAAAATTATTGGAACTATAAATAGAAGAGTAATGTTTAGAAGTGAAACTAACCTTGGAAGAAGAAGAGTTAGAAGAGTGTAAATTTTGTGTTGAATCATCATCATCATCATCATGATTGTCCAATTGTGAAGGCTGAGATCTAATGTTTCTGAGGAGGAAGAAGCCGGCAAGAGTGGCGGATAAGAATATCAGAATCACCCTCAAAGGACACATTCTCTCTCTCTCTCTCTCTCTCTCTCTCTCTCTGACTGTGAGTGTGTGTGAGAGAGTATGTGTGACTAATTAATGACTGGTAATGAACGTGTGAAAGAATCAATGGAAGAGGTAAAGTGATGCTTACTCTTATTGCAATCAAGCTTAGAATAATGGAAGTAGATGGAGTAGTTGTGGACCATGTAATTAAATAAATAATAATATAATAGTAAAGTCCAAAAGAAATAAAACCATGTGGTTGGTCATTCCTGCTTTCGTCTGCGTCAACTATCAACAACTGTACACTTAAACTTGCTACAAATACTTTACTTTCATTTATTAGTAATACAAATTTTCAATAATCAATTTTAATGAAACATTCTTTTTACGATGTTATTAAATTAAAAAAAAAATTAGCTGGTTACAAGAAATGTGACGTTTTGTAATTTGAACAATTTTTTTCTCGACACTTTATATGTTACCTTTGATTATTGGCATGAAATTTTGTAAAGAACAAGACATTATATTATATATTTATATATTTGGTAAAAGTACGATTTATCTATCTAGAAATACTTTTCAATTTTACACATTAGTCTTTCAAATATTTTGATAACTTAATTACTCGTTTAATTATTTGTAAGAATACTTAGTTTAATAGTCCTCATAAAATAATAGGTATGTGATGCTGTGATGATCGACTCATCACACATGATGGAACTTTCAATGTTAATGGAACTTATTTACTGAACAATAAGATATTAAGAGATAAGTTTAGTTTTAACTTTTCTTAAAAGGAGAACGGCCACATTAAAGAGTTGTTCAAGGATTAGGCACATCCTACCAATTAGTAGTCACTACTAAATAAATAGTAATATTTAAAGGGAAAATGTATTTATTATTATTAACATGACACATTCAGGCATGTTATATAAAAAGTAAACTAAGTGCGTGGGAATGTCAAAGCATGCGATACGCGACACATGTATGTGTATTAAAGTCAGCTAAATACGCAAATGCGCAGTTATTGGTTGTTTTCCAATTTTGACTTATAATATTTTTATCAACTTTATTAGGTAATTAACTATGAAGGTAATCAACTATAGTCGATTAGTACAAAAAAATCTATTAAGAAAAAAATTGAAACCGACATTTTTTAATATTTATTTTTTTTAGGAGAGAATGTGAATTTAAATTATTATAAAAATAATTTAAAATCAAATAAAAAAATAAAAAATTATTATAAAATAAATATCTAAAATCTAATAAAAAATATTTGAAACATAATAAAAAATATAAAAAATTTAATAAAAAAGAGATATCCAAAATTATTTTAAAAAATTTAAAATTTAACAAAACGACACATTCAAAAATATTAGAAAAAGAATATTCAAAAGCTAAAAAAAATCCAAAACTATTAAAAAAATCACCCAAAACTTTATAAAAAAAAATTATTCAAAACATAAGAAAAAAAACATCTAAAACATATTAAAAAATGCATCCCAAACCTAAAAAAAGAACCATTTAAAATTAGTGAATGTTAGGAGAATCAAAATTAATTAAAAAAATTTCTTAATAAAAGTCAGTTACAAGTTTGTTAGAAGATTATTCATTCGGTTAGAGTTGGTGTTAAATTATGCAGTATCAATATATATACTTGTATTTTTATCACTAAAAATAATAACACAGAATATTCATTTTTTCATTCTCTACTCTCTACATTCTACTTCTTCTTTCTTTCAATTTTTCTCTATTATCTTTAATATTCAAACATGGTATCAAGAGCTCCACTGATCTATAATTGATCATAATTTCTCAAGCTCCTCAAGTTATGCTAATATCACACCAGAAGATTTTCCAAAACTGGTACAAGACTCACCCATCATTTCCAATACAGGTGCACACAAACCTTTTTCAGTACCTCTTGTTGAAAAACTCAATGACAACAATTTTTTGACATAGAGTCATATTGCTACACTCACTATCTACGGCTAAGAACTACAATAACATCTGGAAAAAGAAAAGATTCCCAAGAGATATGATTCCCTTGAAGATGAAGCTAACAAGTCAGAATAAAAAACCTACAAACAATGGCGTACATATGATTATAATTTTACTTCTTGATTATTTGTTTTCATGGATTCTTCTTTTCACCATCGTGTAATTGGGTGTCATTTTGCTCATAAAATTTGATCAAAAATTTATACTTATTTTGCATCCGAAACAAAAGCAAGAGCTCGACAACTACAACTTCAATTAAAGACTATCAAGAATGATGGATCAAATGTTGATTATCTCCTGAAGATAAAAAAACTACTGATTCTTTAGCAGCTGTAGGAACTCCACTAATAGATTTAGAGTACACTAATGTGATCCTTGATGGGTTAGGTGAAGAATATCATTCCCTTGTCACTCTTGTTACTACTAAAGACTCTCCCTATGCTACACCAGATTTAGGGTCCGTTTGGAAAGTTTCAAAAGTAACTTTTTTGAACTTTTGACTTATGAAAAGTAGTACCAAAAAAGTTCTTCTCCGAAACAAGGCTGATAAAAGCTTATACATATTTTGAACGAATTTACATCCCTAAACATGAATCTTTGTCTAACTATCCCACTGCTTTAGTTGCTTCTTGTGTTTCATTATATGTATATTATAAACACTTTGGCCATCCTTCTTTGCCAATAGTCAAATCAATAGTTGGAAGGTGTATTTTTTTTATTAAAAAGATATTAATAATAATTCACTTTGTCAATTTTGTTGTATGGTTAAATCTCACTGCCTTTCTTATATTACATCTTCTCATGATTATGATTACTCTCTTGCATTAGTAATTTCTGATGTGTGGGATCTTGTCCCAATCACATCACACAATGGATATAAATTTTATGTATCATTTATAGATTTTTTTTAGGCATACTAGTATGTACTTACTTACACATAAATCTTAATTTTTCAGGTATTTAAACAATATAAAAACTTCATAGAAAAACAAACTAGCTATTCCATTGAAGCACTTCAGACTGATAATGAAAGAGAGTATTTCTCTAACGAATTTAAATAATTTCTTCATTAAGAAGGCATTCTGCATCGATTATCATGCTCTTATACACTACAACAAAATGGTTTAGCTGAGAGAAAGCATAGACATATTATTGAGACTGGCTTAGCATTGCTAGCCACAACCTCTCTGTCTTTGTCTTTTTGGAATAAAGTATTTTTAACATTTGTTTTTTTCATTAATAGAATGCCATCTGCTGTCATTTCTCATCTTTTTCCACATGAACTTATCTTTAATGAAGTCTCAGATTATGCTTTTTTCAAAATATTTGGGTGCTTATATTTTTTATATTTAAGATCTTATAATACTCACAAATTGGAGTTCAGGTCTAATCCTTGCATATTTCTTGGTTATGCTACTAATAAAAAAGGTTATAAGTTGTTCGGTAATCGGGTTCCGGACAGGTCGGGTATGCAAGTGAAGGGGCGAGGATGCCTTAGCTCGGGTCGCGCTGGTAGCGGGCTAGGCGAGCTGACGAGCACTTGAGCTAGTGAATGGACGAGGGGGGGCCACCTGCAAAGACACTCCGACGCCTAAGTCAGAAATCGTGCAAGCAGGGGGAGTGATGTGGAAAGTGACGTACCTCGGGGGAAGAGCCAATCTTCCCCTTATATACATGTCAGTAGCGGGCCCCAAGACGAGGACAGGCCCATATTTCCGAGGACGTTGTCCTGCAGCCGCGTGTGTGCCGTACAGGACGCGTGTCCGGGTCGGTTGGAAGGCACGTGACCGGGTCGGGTAGAGATCGGGTCGGACCGACTCGTGCGATTTTTGGGCCAGGCCGTAACATAAGTGTATGTCATAGGATGGTAAGCTTTATGTCTCTAGAGATGCTATCTTTGACGAGACAAAATTTTCAGGTTCTAAATTTTTCAACTATACTTCTCCTGTATCTGCATCTTCTTCTGATTTTGCTAATATACTGCTACCTTTAATTCCTATTATTCCATCCTCTTCTGTCAATCCTAATTTTATTTCATCTAATCTTGACTCTTCTAATCAAACTTCTTCTCAACATCATAGTACTAAATACACTTCTAATCCATATCTTCATCTTATCACCTCCAATTCTAATTCTAATTCTAATTCTAATTCTAATAATAAGAGTAACACCTCACCTGATCCTATTTCTATATCATCTATAGATATTGATCTTCCCTTTTCATCACTTAATACTACAATATCAGTTATTAATAACCATCTTATGCTAACATGTTCCAAAACAAGTAACTTGAAACCAAAGACGCTATCTGCATTAGTTTCTTCAACTCAGATTGACCCTACAACAATTCTCCCTAAATTCATTAAGACATCTCTTCACATTTTTCAGAGGAAGGAGGCTATGTTTCTTGAATATAGGGCCCTTGTTTATCACCAAACTTTGGACTCTTGTTCCACCTCCTTCCAATAAGAAAGTGATTAGCTGTAAGTGGGCATTTGCACTCAAGAAAAACTCCAAAAGAGATATTGTTAGGCATTAAGTTTGTCTTGTTGCTAAAAGGTTCAATCAAGCACCAGGTATTGACTTTGATCAAGTACTTTCACCTATCATCAAGCCTGTTACAGTTCGAATAGTGTTGACTATTTCTCTTTTTAATGGATGCAAAATCAATCAATTCGATTTTCACAATATCTTTTTAAATGGACAATTATAAGAAATAATATATATGATTCAACCTGCAGGATTTCAATACACTAATCCTCATTTGATCTGCAAACTGAATAAAGCTATATATAGTCTCAAACAAGCTCCAAGAACTTAGTATTTAACACTTACTATCACTTTACAAAAATTTGGTTTTACTTGTACTCAAAGTGATCCTTCATTATTTCTGAAAATAACATCTACTTCTTTCACTTACATTCTCATATATGTTGATGATATGTTAGTAACGGGTAATGATGATATTGAAATTGCTTCTACAATTACATAATTACATAGGAGATTTGAATTACTTTCTTGGTATCTAGGTTGTTCATCATTCTTCTTCTCCGATTTCTCTTAATCAATCTAAATATCTTGGTGAGTTATTAAATAAGGCAGGTATGCAACACTCAAAAGGAGTCATTACTCCTACGGTAAGTTCAATTAAGCTTCAATCCAACCGCAACTCAGCTTTTGAAGATCCAACTTTATTTAGGTCTATTATTGAAAGGCTCTATTTTCACAATGATCACTGAAATATCTATCATACTACTATTTTTTGAACACTTATAGATTATTCCATACTACTATTAATACTTCTATATATATCTACACTCTTCTAAAATACTCTATGACCTTTCAAAGTCTTCTAGAACCTTCTAGGGTATTCCGGGACCTTCTAGAATGTTTCGGAACCATCTAGAGCATTCTCAAATATTCTAGAAAATTATACAAATACTGTTAAATTTAACTTTCTAAAATTTACCGTGACATTCTTCCCCACCTAATGCGCAGACGTCCTCATCGCGTTCTGTTCATAAAAGCGCTCTAGCTGTTCTTGGAATTGCCACAGATTTTTACGAGCTTCCCAGCTAGCTTCGGTTATCGGGAGTCCTTTCCACTTAATCAAGTATTGGATACTTGGTGGTACTCCTCTTTGCCGCACGATGCGATTAGCTAAGATCTCTTCGATTTCTTTATCAAAGGATCTAATCACCACGGGCGGAGCATGACTCGAGTCACCTCTACTCGGTTCATCTTGGTCTTCAAGATATGGTTTAAACATACTCACATGGAAGATCGGGTAGATCTTTATAGAAGGAGGGAGTTGTACTTTGTAAGCAACTTTTCCAACACGTCCAATGATCTGAAATGCCCCTTCGTATTTGCAGATTAAACCCTTATGAACCTTGTGAAAGGTTTTGAATTTCTGTGGAAGAAGTTTGATCATCACCTTGTCTCCCACTTGATAGCTTGCTGCCTCCTCTTCTTATCTGCCCATTTCTTCATCCTCTTGGAAGCTTTGTCGAGGTAAGAACGAGTGACATCTGCTTGTTCTTCCCATGACTTAATCATATGATAAGCTTCAGGACTCTTCCCTGAGTAAGAGGAAGAAAGAGAGTGTGGTATAAGCGGCTGTTATCCAGTCACAATCTCGAATGGATTCTTTCCTGTGGACTCGCTCCTTTGCAAATTGTATGAGAACTGAGCGATGTCGAGGAGTTTTGTCCAGTCCTTTTTATTAGCGCTTACAAAATGCCTCAAGTAACACTCAAGTAAGGCATTTACTCTCTCAATTTGTCCATCGGTTTGAGGATGGAAGCTTGTTGAAAAATGAAGCTCTGACCCAAGGAGTTTGAACAGCTCTGTCCATAGTCGTCCTGTGAAACGTGGATCTCACTAATGATGCTCTTAGGCAATCCCCAGTACTTCACCATATTATTGAAGAATAGTCGTGCTACTTCCTCTGCAGTGCAGTCAGTAGGGGCAGGTATAAATGTAGCATACCTTGAAAATCGATCCACTACCACAAGAATAAATCCAAACCCCTCAGACTTCGGTAAGGCAGAGATAAAATTTAGAGAAACACTTTCCCACGGTCGCTCTGATGGAGGTAGAGGTTCCAACAACCCACTTGGTGTCTTGTTTTCAATCTTATCTTGTTGGCATACAATACAAGTCTTCACATAGCTCTCCACTTCATCTCTCATTTGAGGCCAATAATAAGAAGATTCAATGAGTGCCAAGGTCCTTCGTTGACCTTGATGACCAGCCCACTTGGTGTCGTGGCATTCTTTCACTAATTTTCTTCTTAGATTTTCCCATTTAGGGGCGTATAGTCTTCTCCCTTTAGTGTAGAGAATGTCATCTTCTAGCTAAAATCTTTTGGTCTTACATTCTTTAGCCAACTCTACCAACTTATTGGCTAATGGATCATGATGCAACCCTTCCTTGATGGTATCCACAATATCTTTTTCGACCATGTAAATGGTTGCCATCCTATATGGTTTTGAGATAGGTGGTTTTGCTCTTAACTCCAATTCAATCTTGTGATCCACCTTACTCCTAGGTGGTAGTTGTTTTGCCAACTCAAGAGGCATCACATCCTTATTTTTCTTCAAGGACTTCATTGATTTTAGGGAGAACAGCTTCTCTTTCGGATGTTGACTTTTTTTGTAGTAGAGCGAAAGACGTCATCTCCCCCTTCTTGAAACCTTTCTTGAGTTGCATGGTCGAAAGCATCGGGATTCCTTCAGCTCTTGAGATTGTAAGGACCATGCATGGAGACCTTTTCTCCATGACGTATACTATGTTGTAGTATGGTATAAGTATTATATTTGCATTCCTTTGCAAATTGAGCCCGACGACTATTTTAAAATCGTCCATGGATGCTATTGAGAAATCCATAAGACCCTTCCAAGAACCAAGAGTCATCTCAACCCCTTTTGCTACTCCCTTAAGGGGTTCACCGTTGGTATTCACGAGTTTGAACCAACCATTCTTTTCGGTGATCTTCAACCCAAGCCTCCTTGCTTCATCAGGTGTGATGAAGTTGTGTGTAATACCAGTATCGATCATAGCCAAGACGGATTTTTTATTGATAAAAGCTTTGACATACATTAAGCCTTTCTTTTTTGTGGTGCTTGTCTCTTTGCCTTTCACAGCATTCATGAGTTGGATAGATCCAATACACACAAAGCATCCTCCTTTAGGCACGAAAGCCTTCTTCTTTTCTTCATACTCTTTCTTTCAAGAGTATTTTTCTTCCTTCTTGGTTGAGAAAATCTTTCCTTTGTCTCCCCCACCTTTAATAGAACTAGACTTGGAGGAAGACTTGGGTTTAGAGTCTCCCCTATGATACTCAGTGAGTGATTCGGCCACTACAATGGCCTCATCGACATCCTTAACATTCTTTCTCTGTAGTTCTTACTTTGCCCAAGGTTGGAGTCCATCAATGAAGAAGAACAATGTATCCTCTGATGCTAAGTTGGGGATTTGAAGCGTGAGAGTAATGAACTCCTTTACATAGTCGCTAATCATACTCTTGTGTTTCAACTCCCTCAACTTCTTTCTTGCTTTATAGACCACATTTTCAGAAAAGAATTGTCTTTTTAACTCCCTCTTGAAATCTTCCCACGTGGCTATGTTGTAAGTACCATTCTCCATATCTACGCATTTTCTCCTCCACCACAAAGTAACATTATCAGAAAGGTAGAGAGCTGTAATACGTACCTTTATTGCTTCTTCGACCACCCCTTGACCTTCAAAGTATCTCTCCATTTGTCATAGAAAGTTCTCGACCTCTCGAGCGTCCCTCACGCCCTTGAACTCCTTTGAATTTGGGAGATCAATCTTTGTCGTCTCCTTTATAACGGTTGGTCGAGATTTTGCCTCCTCGAACCAAACTCGAACTTCCTCAAATAGTTTCAAGGAATTCTCAAGCTTCTCTTTGATTTGGAGCATGCTTTCTTTGAAAGCATCTAGTTCTCCTAACATGTGAGTCTCGAGGGTTTCTTTATCATGTTCTATCATTTGAAAATGCTCATCCATAGAGGATAGAACATTCTCCAACATAAAAACTCTTTCTTCTAAGAAATTAGAGTCCTTACCTCTATGCTCACTTGAAGAACGGACCTTCTTGCCTCCCCATTAACCTTCTTTTGCATCTATTAGTAGCCCACATGTCCTTTAGAGTGAGCATTTGGCGCCATCTCGTGAATGTTAATTCTACTATTGCTAAAACTCTTCTTGTTCTTAACCCCCTAGAAGGTCTAAATTGTTACGAAAAAAATAGAGACCCATGCCTCTTTTAAAATCATACAAGGCTTCAAAGCATGTTCTAATGTCACTCAATAACATCCAATTTAGACCCCAATCATCAAGAATCTTACCCCAATTTATACAGCATAAAGGTATCAAATTGATTGTGATTTTTTTCAACATCAACATTATGCAACTTGCAATCCAAAGTGATCAAGAAGAGAATGAAAAACCTTTCTTCACATCTATTAAAGAGAAAAAAAAAAGGAGAAATGCAGAAAGAGGGAAAAATTCGATTTTTTATTTATCTTACTTGAAATTTTCCAACTTGTAAGTATTAAAAAATTTAAGATTGTCATCTCTTTGTAGCCATATAATCAACTTTGTTAGCCACGTAAGCATTTTCTATTAACGTGATCAGTTAACATTAGGTCTTTTTTGTTAAGTTTTTAAACTTTAAGAATTTTATTTTGTCAATAACATCTTTTAAAAAAATTTTTGTCAGCACCTAAATCTTTTAGGTATTGAATTGGTAATTAACTCATTTTTTAAAAAGTAAAACGATACTATCTTAGAACATCACAGCAGATTGGGCACACCCCTTAAAAACTATTTCTCACCAATTTTTTGCCAATCAATTTTTGTCACTACCGAACTAACTAGAGAATTGGTTCTTGATTAATTTGATTAAACTGATCAGTCTGATTCGATTTTTAAAAACATGAATAAAACGTTAGATTATTATTGGACATAATTTTTTCTTTGAGAAAGAATAAATAATTATTTTTTAGTTAGTTAATGTTAATCGATTTTAGTGTTTAAATTTATAATTTAGAATTTAAGATTAAAGGTTTATGATTTAAGATATAAATTTAATATAAAAAAATTAGTCAATATTGGTTAAAGAAAATTCGTTAGCTAGCATAGTATCAAAATGGTGGCTCAAGGCCTGGTTTCAGTGGCACGTCATGCGGTGGCAGAAGTTGGAGGAAGAAAAAAATTAGAGAGATAAAAAATTTTAATATATTTGTTATTAATATATTTGTTAAAACATGTATTTTAAGTTTTAATTTTAATTTTATTTTTATAATTTTATATTTTTATTTAATTATAATTGGGTCAATCGGGTGAATCAGCAACTCATCGGTTGATCTAGTAAACTAGTGATCCAATCGTATAATCGGGTTAATTACTGGTTCAATAACTATGATTAAAATAACAGAATAGTATTTAATATTAAAATAAAATTTATAAATATAATTATCTTTTAAGTTTGTTACTAATACGATAATAAATAATTCTACATATATAAAGTATTTTATAATGGTACTCTTTAAATTTTGATTGACTTAAAATTTTTAATAACTGAATCAAAATTAAATTTTTTAATGATTTCTTTTTCAATGTAAATAAACAAACTATTTTCGAAAAAAAAGTTTCCCATCATGGTTTTTAACCTTTTCTTCATTATTTTCATTGCTAAAAATGATCGTTCTGTAGTAGCCGTAGAAACTGAAAGAGTTAATATCAAATAAATCAACCTATCAATTAAATAATACATTTTTGACTTTTTTTACTTTTACTAAACATCTACACAATTTAAATAGTTGATAAATTTTTTATTTTTGAATATTGGCGAGCATCAAAAATAAAATATTAAAACTGAAAAAGTAAATTAATCTTCTCTTATTGAATAAAGTCTATGGAATAGTAACTATTAACAAGAAGTAGTTAAATCAAGAATTAGAATATCATGTTGTCCACAAAATGATTTCATATTTTTCAACAAGAACAATGTTACATGGTCAGCAAATATTATCATTTTTAGCCAGTATGTGGCCAGCAATAAATTATACCCATATTTACATACATTTTACACACAAGAAACATATAGTTTGCATCTATATTTACCAAAATTTTACACATATAAATCAATACAATTTGCACCCATATTTTTCAAAGTTTGCACACATGAATTAGTAAAATTTATTTGTTAAAAATAATTTAAAAATCATGGCAAAAAAATACTAAAAATTGCTGGTGCTCAATTGTTTCTCTTTTAATAATTTTTTCCATCTGTCATCTCTTATGTTTTGGATAAATAATTTTGTAAAATGAACTAGTTGTATAACATTAATTATGTCTTAAGAATATTTTTGTAAAACTTGACAAAGAAATTAATTATTTCCATAATATTTTTTTATCAAATACAAGATTAATACAAACTCAAATGAAGTCAGAGTATTGTAAGTACTATTTGTATCACCATGTTAAGAATAAATTGATCCATCAACAATAATATTTTATAAAACAATTAACGTTGTACCATACATATTTATCAAAATACAAACAAAAAAAATAAGAATCTCATCAAACTGCTCTTTTTAAAGTACTAATTTAATTTGCCCCCTTTACTAGTTTTAAGATTATCCATCTCTAATAAATTGACAATTTCATCCGTCTTGTTAGCATATAACTCATTAAATTACAAACTAAAAGAACAAATAATAGTAACGATAAAATTTAATTTTAAAAAACTTTGAAGCATAAAATAACTTTTTTAGATGTGGCAACAAATACAAATTGTAATCAATGAATACAACAATGAATATAATAAAGTTAAAATACATTCACCTATTTTTTTATTTGTTGTAAATACTATTTACCGTCACTACAAGAAAATGTGTATTTTTCGACGCAAAAAATTGACGGCTATCTCTGCCGTCGATAATTTTTGATGGCTTGCTGTTGATATTTTTAAAAAAAAAAATTAAAATAAAATAATAAAATCGACAACCTGGTCGTCGATTTTTTTATGTTGCATTAAACCCTTTTCTAACTATCGTCATATTGTCGACGAGTCAGATGTTGAAAATACTTTTATTTTAAAATCGACGGACAATGCGTCTATTTTTATATTTAAAATATCGACAACTTTTCCGTCGATAAATTTGAACGGTCTAGATTGCTTTCCGAAATCAAATAAATTGTGTGGATTTAATGTATAAAATAGATGCAAAAGGCGTTGCTTTTTTCAAATAAAAATCGACAACGATGCCGTCAATTTTTATTGCTAAAAACACCATCCCCGCACCCTCTTCCCGCTTCCAAGTTCAGAAACACAATTCTATCCTTTCAACAAATGAATTTTAAACCCTAATCTAATTGAATCGTTTAATTAGAATCTTTATGTAGTCTGCCTCAAATTAGAACCACCATCATCATCAATGACAACAATATAATGGCATTGAGAGTAAAGTTTTAATAAGTTCAATGTTCAAGTTCTAAGTGTTGTCTTGTTTCTCTATCCTTTCTGTGCTTGGTTTTGATGGAGTTTTTGTTTTCTTTTTTAGGTCAAAGGGAGCAACAATTACTCAATTACTCTCTCCCTCTCTAGCGATCCCATAGCCGAGTTGAACAAAGCCTCCCCCTGACACTCCGCTGCTGCCACGTCGCCGTCGCTCCTTCTCTCTGTTGCTGCCGTCGCTCCTCCTACTTTGGTCCTTCTCCGCTCTCTCTCAATCAAGTTCACAAGAACCAGGTATCGTTTTCTTCTACTATATATTCTGTTTAGTGTTTAGTGTGAAATTTTAAAACCATGTTGAGCTTAGACTGTGATTAATAAGAACATTATGCGAAATTATTATACCTTTTAGATTCTGAAAGATGTATTCTGTCTTGAATTATTTGTTAATAATTAGGTTCCCTCTAATGCCCTTTTTCAATACCATGCTAATGCTGATATCAGATGATTAAGACATCAGTTTATTTTACTGAGGGAGCCAGTCCTTTACACTATTTAGCTGTTTCTTTCTCGTTTCCAATTTAGTAGTCATGCATTTGGGAAATAACTAGTTTCAGAACCAAATGTTATGTGCTATATTAGTGTATTTTGTTCTTTCGTTCTAGTTTCATTATTTATGTGTTTCTTGTAAAAGGTTTGAGAAAGTGGAAGAACTTGTATTGGTACTTATACTTTTGTACCTCATATAAATTGTCCACATTCTTTTATCTTTTTCTTTTCTGCATCTGATTGAGCCTTTTCTTTTCTGCATATAAATTGTTCATGGCATCTAATGCTTTTCTATAATTTTCTGTTTTACCTTTTAAACAGTATTGAGAAGCAGCCCCCACATCAAAAAACTTGAAAAGCTGGAATAAATATGGTTGGTAGAGATGGAGATCGCGGCCGTAGCCGAGGCCGAGGCTGAGGCCGAAAGGGGAGGCCTAGGTTTTCTACCGGTCACCCACTTGACTTGGACGCGGATCCATACACTCTTGTTAGGTCATCATCAGGCAAGCCTGCTCTGGCCAATGGGAAATCGCCACCTATTGCTACTACTACCCCCTCTCGTCAGTAGCCTCAGTTACACATCATGCCTACTCCAGGTGTGCTAAGATCATGCACTCAAGAAGCCAATGAACCTTCCAACACTGCCTCACATGGTGTGTAGAGTGATCCAGCTATTGTAGCTCCTAGTCGAGTAGGATCTTCTGGGGAAAGACAAACCACATCTAATGGTATCCAAGATACTCAGGGTTAAGGAACTTCCGCTGCTATTGGTCACTCTAGCACAAGTGTTCCCAAGCTTAGGTATGATGGTGCCAAATGGTTTGTTATTTGATTTAAATTTTATGAATAGCGTGTCCCATTTTTACTAAGTAATATGTCTTTATCATTTTTTGATTTTTGATGTAGTTGGCATCCACCTAAGCCTGACTTGAAGCGTATTTCTCAGGTTTTTAAGAAAAACTACAACAAGTCTTGGCTGAGTTTTGATGAGGCAGATGATGATACTTGAAAAATATGGTGGACAGAGTGGAGGGTAAATTTTAATTACTATATTACAGTAATTAACTCAATAAATTTATGTGGCTGAGTTTTTAAGGACCTGCATGTTTTCACTGCACATGCTAATCTCATTAATTAATTACTAAAGTTTATGTCATAATCTGTTTAGTTTAGACGTGATACAAGGCTAGTTTGTTGTTGATACATGCTAATCTCATTAATAATAACTGCTGTTTAATTTGTTGTTGTTTAGAATTTCAATGCCATATTATATACTATATATATATATATATATATACTTGTTGGCTCCCTTAGTTAACATGTATGAGAGATTTATATAATTATTTATTTAGTCCTCACCATCATTCTTAACCAAATCATTGCACCTAAAAATTAGTTAACATAGTTGATGTAATTGGTCAAAGAAAAGAGAGGTGGACTACACGGGGATTCAGTTTAAGCCACCTGGGTGTGGGGTTCCACTTCCATGTTTTTTCCCCCAAAAATAATGTCATTTATATTATGCAATCTATTGAACAGCATTTTAATAAAATTTTAGTAAGATATACTCACTTTATTTGAATTTTAAATAATAACATCTCAAATATATTTTTTAAAATAGAAATATTTTGACATTCTTGACACGGAAGAGGATGATATCTATCAAGCTTGGAGGTTCAAGGCTGCCAAGCGCTTGCGAGGTATGCTCCATGCCATTTGCAAAAAAGGTGCCCGTCCATATTGGATCCCACCAGAAATTTTTGGTGAATTGATGAGACGTTGGGACACTAATGCCTATAGACAATTACAGGTGAGAAATACAGCTGCCAGGAAATCGACTCGAGGTACCTCCCTTCACACTGCAGGAGGCACCACCTTTCCCGAAGCAAGGTTACGCTTGGTAAGTTGCTTATAGAACCCTCTTTTTTACTTTATACTATCAAAATTTACCTATTCATTGAGTTATATATGCTGCTATGCTGTTTCTCCATGTCTTTCTGCTTCAAATTGCATGAGTATCTGTCTCTTGTGGCTAGTTGCCAAAGGTTTCTCTACTAATTAAGACAAACATGATAACAAGGATTAAGATGATAATTATTGAAAATGGTCAATGAAACTTTGCTTCTATGTTGGTAGCCAGATGGTCCAAAATCTTAAGACCTGGGAATGGTTCTTATTAATTTCTCTAACTGGTTTAATATCACCTCTAACATGTCACTTGTTGCATCCCTTAATAATTTAGAAATGTTACTATCTTAAATGTCAGCCTGTTCTCAAATGTAACTTTTTTTTGTACTTTGTAAGCCTTGGCCACCCGTTTTTTTCTTATATGTCAAATCACCAGCACTTATTGCTTTTTGAATACTTATTGATATATATGTCATATACGCCAATACTTGCTACATTTAAGTCTGTTCCAATTATTAGGGGGATGTTGTTTCTATTGGTATTTCCAAGCCTTGTCCAAACTGTGTTTGAAATGTGTCTTAGTTCAGTACATTATCAATTGTACACTCATATTTGTTGATAATTTGGTTACACTGTGCAAAATTATTCACTTAGAAGACCATCACATATGGATGAGTTTTTTTAGCACACTCATACTCACAAAAAGGATAGGACTCAATGAGTTGATGAACACTCCCGAAAGACAAAGGTAACTTACTTTCATTGTAATGTTGGACTTATTTTTTCCACATATCCCCTTAATTTTTGTATTATTGATACTTATAGTAGTTTATCAATTATTTCTCCTTATTGTAGGATATGTTTCAAGAGCGTATGTTTCAGGCTGAGCAAAAACGGCAGGCTGCTATAAAGGCTGGTATAACTGATCCACCGCCTGTCTCTGAGGAAAGCTTATGGATTGGGACAGTGGATGGAAAGCGAAGAGGTAGGGTATATGACATGGGTGAGGTAAGAGTTAATGGGCCAACCACGACCAGCAGCATTGATGTTTTGGATCTTAGAGAACAAATCGCAATACTCAATAGGAAAGTTGAACAACATGCAGCTAAATATAGAGAGCTTGAAGACTGCTACCAAAGGGAGAAAAGAGAGTGGCAACAGACTGTTGAATCCTTGCGTGAGGATCTCAACACCAGTAACTCACAGATAGATCATTTTAGTCATCAATTGAGCAGCTTGACTAAGTATGTGAGGGCCATGGGTCCTAGTAGTTCTGAATCACGTGTTCCCCCACCTCCTCCTTTTTACTTTTCCAATCTCTCAGAAAAGCACAGCTCCAGTCCCAGCCCCAGGTAGAAAACTCCCACCTATTCTGCAGCGACCAGGACAACCACAGAGTTCTCAAAGGGAGGATGATTCTGATGATCTTGATGACTCAGATGATTATTTATACGAGTATGAGTAGATTATTTAATTACTTTACTTTGAATATTTTGTATTATTAGTAGATTGCAATTTAAACCAATATAAGTCTAAGTTTAGTTATTTATCTTGTCTTTAGTCTTTATGTTAGAGGATTATTTATTATTTTGATAAGTTTGTAAACTTATTATCTAATATTTAGTATAAATTTTATTTTTATATTTAAAAGTTTATTTGTTTTGTTATCTAATATTCTGTATAAATTTTATTTTTATATTTAAAAGTTTATTTGCATTAATTGTTTACTATTTTTCAAATAAAAAAATAATTAAAACATATGACTATTAAAATCGACGGTAAAGCTGTCTCTTTTTAAAAGTAAATAGACAAAAAAAAACAAAATATAGACAAAGGGTTTGTCGATATCTAAATAATTAAATCGACGGAAAGATTGTCGATTTTAATGAACCAAATATCGACGGAAAAGGTGTCGATTTTATTTATCATATTATAGACGAAAGTTTTGTCGATTTTATATAATAATATCGACGACAACGTTGTCGATTTTAGTAACTGTTCCTGTCTAGTAATCTGAGCTGAGGTATAACTCCTTCTAGTGCCGAGATGTAACTCCTTCTTCTGTGTGTATGGAGTTTTCTGTCCTAAGAGCACAGATGCCGAGCCGTCAAGGAACACCGGAGGAGGTTGGGACCTGCAAAGAGACTCCAACGCTCAAGTTAGTAAGAGTATAAGATGAATATCAAATGACTCAGAATGAATAGTGTTGTGTACCTAAGATTGGAGGTGGACGTATTTATAGAATTATTGTGGTACGATTACTCTGATATTGTGGAGCTGTTACTTAGTGGGATAATTATGTGATAACTGCTCTAGTAAGTTTGTTTAGAGAAATTTGCGGAGAGATTCCTGGGCCATCTGGGTTGGCACGTAGTTATTTGATTGTATAGGATAAGTTCGTTAGGAGAGCAAAATACGTACTCTCCACGTACTCCTGCATGTGTGTATTTAGTTTTAACCAGATTAATTCTGATTTATAGTTTTAGTTTTACCTGAGCCGAATTATAGCCAACGGACAGATCAGTAACAATATTTCCAAAACTCATATTATAGACAAAAGGACAGTCAATTTTATTAAATTATTATCGACGGCCACGCAAGCCGTCGATTTTATTAGAATTTTGAAAAATCGACAAGGTTAATAGCGACTACTTTTACCGTCTATTTTACTATCGAATTTTAATAAGCCGTCGATTTTAACGATATTTCTTGTAGTGCGTGATTGATATGAGAATTAGTAGAGAACAAAAATTTATTGCACCTACATAGGCTCATCATGATTACAAACTAGTGTATCTACATATGTAATGGTTCCTAACTACGTGTGCTTTATATATGTAATTTTTAGAAGTAAATTTTTATCTTTATTTAAAAAAATTAGAATAATGTGAATTTTTTATTTTCTATTTTTATGTTTTAAGAATGTAAATAAATAAATTTAAGAATATTTGTTTAAAAGTGTGAAAAAAATTCAATATTTTTATGTATTATATATAATATTTTGAAACATATATTAATATCAAATAACTTTATGCACATTAAAAAACATATTATTATATAATAGTTAATTTTATTAAGATAATATTATATATATAATATTTTAAATAAAATACATAATTACAAATATTTAGATAAAAAATTACAAGAAGGAAATATGAAAGATTTTAAGTACTTTATTTCTGGTTGAATCAAAATCACTCTCGTCGATCTCAGAGTTCAAATCCCCTACGTACAACAATGTCATAAAAGTCACATTTGCAGTACCTGCTGCCTACTGTGAAGGAGCGGCTGTGATACAATTCTGCAATGGACGCGAGTTCGTCGACACCTTCTCTTTCTCTCTTCGTCATGTTTTCTTTTCTGCTTCGTTTTGTCTTTCGCCTCGATGTCAACCACTGTCTCCCCCACCCTTCCTCCTTCGCCGCTACATGCGCCCTCCTTATTGCTATCCTCGAGGAACGCATTGAAGCTTGTCACTGTCAGATCCAATCCTTCCTCGTTGACAACCAATGTCTCACTGCATATCTGTCTCTGATCATCTCTTCTCATTTCTTAAATTTTTTATTTTTTTAATAAAAAAGGTGAAGAAACAAACATATATATATGAGGATGAGAGAGAGAATGATTTTAGAAGTGATAGACAGTTGGAAGTTTAGAACTAAATTATTTTAAATTTGAACTTCATTAAACTCCGGCTCAATACTTTTCTATAATTCCATTAAATCATCCAATACTCTTCTATGTTATAAAAACTTTTAGTTTTTTATTAGGGTAAAGTACTAAATTAATCCCTTACGTTTGGGCGTAATCCTGTTGTGGTCCTTAAGGTTTAAAGTGTCCTATTTAAATCCAAAAAAGTTTCAGTTAGCTTCAATTTAGTCCCACCGTGAGGTCAAAGATAAATAATTAACGAAATGTCCTACATGACAACAGTATAAGAATAAATTCAATAATTTGGAGAATAAGTACAAGCTCTAGAGGCACAAAATCAACCGTGGATGCATCAATACATGTATTTAACATTTTTTTTAGTTTTATAGAAAAAAATTTATTTTAATTATAAGAAAAATAATAAATAAATGTATTGATGCATCCATGGTTGATTTTGTGCCTCTGAAGTTTGTACTTATTGTCCATATCATCGACCTTGTTCTTATACTGCTGTCATGTAGGATATTTTGTTAATTATTTATCTTTGACCTCCGGTGAGATTAAATTGAAGCTAAATGAAATTTTTTTAGATTCAAATAGGATACTTTAAGCCTTAAAGACCAAAACAGGATTACGCCAAAAAATAAAGGATGAATTTATTACTTTACCCTTTTTATTATTTCATTAATTTTTGTTGTTTTACCACTTATTAAACATTTAGTCTATACTCTTGTCAAGCAAACACCACAACTATATTCTTATTATATATTAATAAATTCGTACATGCGTTGTAATAGTTGCTAGATCTTGTTTGGATGAGTCGGGTCTTCGGCCATTTTAATTTCTAGCCCCAAAAAAAAATGGCACATAATATTGACTCGAGAATTTATTATCTTTTATCATCATTTTTTTATTAATTTAATTCTTTTAATCTAATAATTCAATAATATACTTTTAACTCATATTTTTAAATATTAATAACTTACAAAAATAGTAAATTCTAATAATATTCTATCATTTCTCTTTTAATTAAATATAAAACATCCTCGCAACTAAACCTAAAATCAATCTATGCCTCTACTCTTTTAAAACTTTTTTTTTCTGTTCACTAAAACCTTTTGCATGTGCTTTTTCAAATTAGAACAAACTTTTCTTTTCTCATGCTCCAAACCAACCTTATCTTCGGTCTTTATATAGCCTCTTTTTCAATTATTTTTCAATCTTTTAATAATTTTAATATTGAATTTTGAGTACTTTTTAGAAGTTTTCAATAATTTTACCTATGAAAATTTTACTCCTTTCAGCTAGATTCATGCTACTTGCACACAGGAGCAGAAACATACAAGTGAGCTTGTGAACCATGCGGAAGAAGGCGACACACATGGAAACTATCGATAGTATGATATGAAAAAGCTTGCAACGAGAACATGTCTCATGTGTTACTATTAGCGATTCAGAAAATGTTCCATCCCTGGTGTAAAAGTTGGAAATCATCTACACATGTAAAAGTGTGTTATTAGTATCAGGTTATAACAAGTATGTATACACAGTGTTATAACTAAGAGATTAAACTTACTAACCATTAAATTTCATATAACCAAGATTAATTATCAATTTATCATCATAGACTTTTTGAGCTTTGTTTTTTTTGGCCCAAATATAATAATTATGGTGTAAAGGCTGCTGAAGGCTGCAACGGTGAGATTAATATGAAAACACTGCAAAATATTATGATGTGTTATTAGTGAATTTTATTCATTCCTCTCACATACTGATTACAAACAGCACAGTCATACAAGTATAGATAATTTTGAACCCTCTATACCATAGCATGCACTACTTGAGAATAAACTTAATATTTTTCTATTTTAGAATTACTTTACAATTTGATATTTAATAATTACAACATACAAAGTACATTGTATATTTAGGAATGAAAAGGTATAGAGGATCAAATAATAGTACAATCAACTACTCTCAACTCATAAAAAAAATCAATTAAAAAACAAAAAAATAGAACCCAGAGAGTTAATAATAACAAAAAATTGCTAGAGAATCATTAAAATTTATTGTTTTTATCTATTAGTTAACCATTAATGTTTAAAATATAAGATAAAATATAATATTAGATTATTAAACTAAAAAAATTAAATTAAAAAATTGAATTGATGACTAAATAATAGTCAAAAATAATAAATTTTGATGACCCTTAATATTTTTCAATAACAAATACAATATTATAAAAGAAAAATTATCTGAAAAATTGCAACAATATTTCTAAATAAAAAACAAAAAGCGAATACGAGTATTAAATGTTAATAACTAATAACATTATTTTTGTAGACCAAAAATAATTAAAAAATATAAAAATTTTCATAATAACATCTTTACATCAAAAAAATATTATAAATTTTTAGATGATTTGATATATTTGATCAAATATATTTAACTGAATTCTCTAACTATACTATATTTTATGTGAAGATATCAACACCTGAATATTTCAAAAAAAAAAAATGGCAGCCGAGCAGGAGAAGTGTTCTCTGTCTTTAAAATGCTGACTTTCCCTGAAGCTCGTTGATTACAATAACTACAACAAAAGCTCGTTGTTATTTATTTATTTTTTTAAAAATTTGTTATATTTATTTTTTTAATTTAGTTATATTTTTTTTCTCTAACAGAATCTAAAATCTTGATTCTAGTTAGTTTATCTTATTTTAAATTTAAAATCAATTTAGTAATTAGTATAAATAAGTAACATTATTCTTCTACATACAACAAAACAACAACTTTCAATAAAAATTCAATCTCAGATTCAAAAGCACAAGACTGACAATGGACGCCATTGATTCAGTGTTCGAACCTCTCAGAGAATTTTCCAAGGACAGCGTAAGGCTCGTCAAGCGCTGTCATAAACCCGATCGCAAAGAATATTTCAAGGTTGCTGTTCATACTGCAATCGGAATTACGGTTATGGGATTCGTTGGCTTCTTCGTCAAGCTCATCTTCATTCCTATTAACAACATCATCGTCGGATCTGGTTAGGATGATGATAGCCACAATCACACAAGGGGAGTTTTCAAGCAAATGGTAGCAGGAGTTGTTCCCACATCAATTTTTTATTAATTATAGTTCTGCTGTATATCACTTTTTATTTTTTCATCCTTCGTATCTTTGGAAACATTATAGTTTTAATTTAAATTTATCATTTTTTTACATGTGTTAGAAGAGTTGGCACCGTTTAATTTAGCACTGATGAAGGGAAAATACAAAATAGTTGATTGATTTACATATAACATTAATATTAGTGTTATGCTTTTTTGCTTTTTTGTTTTCACGTTCTGAAGCTGAAAGTTTAATTTGATAGACAAAATGGTCCGTTACATATTTAACAAAAAAATATTAAATTTTTAGTGTTATTTTAACTTGTTATCTTATTTTTTTTTTAGAAAAAAAATTTAGTATGTTTATTTTTTTCTAAATTAGTTATGCTTATTTTTTTAACGGAATTATTGTGATTCTGGTTATTTTATCTTATTTTAAAATTTAAATTAATTTAGTAATTAGTATAAATAAATAGCATTATTTTTCTATATACAACAAAATAATATATAATAAAAATTCTTCATCTTTATTTTCTCATTTTTTTTTATAGTTTTATTAATGATTGCCATGTCTCGGAAGATGGTTGCTCCCCTCTTAACTTGTATGCTTTTGTGGAGGCTTCAAAGTTTGCAAAGCTTTGGGTACCTTTCTGTAAGAAGTACAATGTAAAAACTAGAGTACCCTTTCGTTACTTCGATTGTAATCATAATGAGGCCCCCGCACCCAACAATAGCCCAGAATTTATGTATATCAATGTCAGTTTATGTATGAATTTGAAGTCTTTACTTTAATTTATGCAGGATGGGTATGAGCATCTTTCCAGTCAAATTCAAAATGCGACAAAGAAATCAATCATGCTCGACCAAGAATTTCACGTATTCTCAACGACACAGCTCAATAACCATCCAACCATAATCTGCATCAAGTACTAGCTATATGAGACGTATGAGGAAGTATAAAAAAATTAACTTTTCATTAGCCAATATTAATAAATTTAATTTAACTAGGTATTCTTTTAAATGGTATAATATTCAGTCTTTTATTATAATTTAAAAAAAACACATCTAAAAATTATGAATAGATTTAGTATATTTTTAAAATTAAATACATATTTAAAATATAAACTAAATAAAACTAAAATTTAAAATTTAAAATTTAAATTTCTATTTCAGATTTAATATGTTTAATTATTAATATATTATAATTTAAATACACATCTAAAAATCAAATTATTCAAAATTCAAAATTTTAATTTTAAAATTCTAAAATAAACCTTAAACTATTTAATTATTAACTAAATCCATTCAAAAATTTCGTAGAAGTAGAGAATTCGCATTTATCCCACATCCAAAATTCAGAGGATCACATCCAAAATTCAATGGCGCACTTTGAAAACCAAAGAAGTCATCCTCCATTCGTCCGCGCCACCGTCCTCCTCGGCCCTCATCCTCGACGTTGCCCTCCTCCACCTCGGCGCTTATCCACAACGTTGCGTTCCTCTCCTTCCACAATGTTGCGTTCATCTCCTTCCAAGCTCATCTTCGTCACCACCGTCACCGGTCTCTGCCTGCACTCCCTTCCTCCCGCGTCGGTCTCTTGCCCCTGCGCAGCTCTCGCACACCGAGCTCCTCCCCTTGTGCAGCTCCGTCACGCCGCGCTACTCCCCCTGCACAGCTCTCGTGCCACCTTCCTCCTCCACGTCGCTTCTCAATCGGGCCGCCTTCCTCCTCCATGCCGCTCCTCCCGCGCCGGAAATACTCATCGGTTGATAATGTTTGTTCACTATTCTGGAGGATTTGTAGTGCTTTCTCTCTCCTGTTTTATCTTTTTTCTATTAATAAACGTGTTTATGTTGTTCTTGCTGACTTTTTTTTCACGATTAATGAAAGGCATCATAATTTTGGATGTGTTTATATTATTCTTGTTTTTTTTCGATTAATTAAAGTATAATTTTGGATATTTTAAAATTATTTTTTTATTTTAAACGCTAAATTTTAAATTATAATTCTAAATTTATTAGAAAAATGCTACTTGTACAACACAAATTAGTCTTTAGTCAATCTTTAAATCTAATATTTTATTATTTTAATTAATCAAATTTCCTATTTTTAAGAAACCACTCTTATTTTAAACTTTATCAATTAAAGAGTCTCTAATTTCTTATCACTATAATAAAGCATTTTCTTTATTTTCTCCTTCTCTCTTAACGTCATCATCATCAATCTCTTGTTCACACTCTCTCTCTTTAGTAGAGACCATATTGTTCTCTCATATAGCAAAGTTCTCTACTTTAAATAAAAAACTCATGTAAGTATTTTATCCACACATCTAAAACTAGAATATCATTATAAACGGTTAGGTATTTTGATTTTGTTAGTTAAAAGTTGGTATTCAAAAGTTTACATCACTGATAAAAAAAACCAAAAAATATTAACGACAAATAAATCTCCAAAAATTTGAAAGACACGTAAAAAAGAAGTAAATATTAATTAAATATATATTCTAAAAACAGTAGTGCTACGTTACCAACTTTTTATCTGCCAAAATCTGCCAACTTGAGTTGGGCTGGACATGAAGCCCATCTACTAAATAAAGCCACATCTAAGTTAATCATGGTTTAATCCTAATTTATCACGTGTTGGTAATAGTTGGCAGACTCTCTTTTGGTAACGTATACTTTTCCTTCTAAAAAATAATTTTAGAAATCAATTTTTGATGCAAATTTTTACGATCACTATTAAAAAAATAAAATTCTTTCATCCTTAAAATTTTGATAATTTTTTGTTTAATATATTTTTTAAAAAAATTATTGTGAATTACCATATGTTTTTTAAAAATAAATAAAAAATAAAAAAATTAATTTTGTTTTATATTTTTTTTAAATATTTATTTAAATATTGTTATATAAATTCAGATTTAATAAATAAACTGTTTATTAAATATAACTTTTTATTATTTATAAAAAAATATAATATTTATTAATTTTTTTATTGTATTTTAAAATAATTTAGAAAAAGTTTTGTTGATAACATTTTAAAAGAACTTTTTTTGTTTTTCGGTAACGGATTATGAGACTAGTAGTTAACCCAGTGAAAGAGAAACCAAAATCCTCCGTCACCCAAAATTGCATACACTGAAGAACCAATATCAGAGTTCAGTAGCCCTACTACCCAATGTTCTGAAAACCGGTTCGAACCGGCCGGTTGAACCGGTCGAACCGTGAACCGGATACTAAAATGGTTCGGACAATAAGAAAAACCGTAAAATTAAGAAACCGGCGTTGAACCGACGAACCGGAACCCGGCCGGTTTTTTGCTGTGCAGCAAAACGCTGCCGTTTTGCACTTTGTTAACCCCAGGACGCGAACCCTAACGCAGCCGCGTCCCTCATTCCTCCCCTCCTTCCCCAACGTTCCCTCTCCCTCTCTCCAACCTCCATTGCCACCCTCCTGAACTCTGCAACCGCCGCTTCCAGCTCCGTCCGGCGCCGACCTTGCCGCCGCAACCCACCTTCTTTTCTCCTCCCTTTCTCCCTTCGCCTCCTCTCTCTTCACTCCCCCCTCAACACCCCTGCCTCCACCGAACCACCGCTGCGACCCCACTGTCGCCAGCGGCCTGCACACATCACCACCAACTCCAGTCTGTTTCCCCCAGTCGCGACCCTTCCTCTCCACCTTGCGCCCCGCTTCCCGCTCGCTCGGCACCACTGCCCCCTGCCTGCGCCACCCTCTGCTCCACCGCGAGGCTCGTCGCCGCCACTGCTACTAGGCGGCGCCACTGTCTTCCTCCCTTTCCAGTTTCCAACACCAATCTCTTCTGCCCTATTCCAGGTTCCCCTGTCTCCAGTGCTCTGTTTCCTTTCTTTTCAATTAATTATGTTTGTTGTTCTTAGTCAGTTAGTCGATTAATTTTGGTTGCTAGGATAGTTAGCTTGCATGCTGTTAGGTAGCTAGGTTGTGGTTACAGGATTCTAGGCCTGATAAGTGCTTGGTTCCTGTTTACTTTTTGCTTGCTAGTTATTTGGTTGTTGTGTGGTGATGTCCTGTGTTATTTTTGTTCCTGCTATGCTGCTTTCTCCATGCTACCTTGCTGCACTTTACTTGTGAAATTGTACTTGCTTCTGCCTGAACTTATGCTTTCACGCCTCATATGTAATTTTTGCTGCTTTTTCCTACCCGAGAACGTCCGATTTATTGCCGGAATGCTGCCCAAATTTTTAGAAATTGTCTTGGTTTTAAACTTGCTACCTAGAGTTAAACTTTTGAAATTGTTTTATTTTTCTTTGAACTGTGTAGTGTGATTAGTTGATTACTCAAACTGATTGGAGGTATTTTACTTTGAATTGAAACTGAGCTGTGATTCAAGATGATGAACACCAAAACTGTGAACTTTGAAATTCTGTCTCCCTTTGAAATTTCTGTATGCAACTTTGTTTCTGGCATCATCATTGTACTTTGTGTTCATGTAGCAATTTGAGTATGGGCTATAGAATACATTTTTGTAGTTTTTGCGTGATTTAGGCAGGCTTAATGTTTATTCGATCTGTTCTCTGCTCTTATATTCTATCCCCTTTGGGCTGAGTAGAATGAGAAGAGTTAGCAATTAGCTTGACTTTACTGCTTTGTAGAGCCTTGTAGCTGATGCTATGGCATACTCAGTCATACTTCCTGACTCTTAATGTGAGTTTCTGCTGAAGGCTATGCTTTGCACTGCATTTGTAGTGAGTGCCCTAATAAATTTTTGTACTCTCCTTCAGTAGCTAATTAATCTGGACAATTAATCTTGAGTGGGACATAGCTTGATGATTCAAATTATCCATGAATTGAAAGAAATTGGCCTGTTGCAAATAATAGAAAACCTTTGTGCTTCCAGAAACAAAGAGGGATTTGGACAGAGCAATATGCACATGTAACTTATTACCAGAAAATTTCTTAAAGTCTTTTAATTCTTTAATTTTAATTCTCTCTTGAACAGTTCATTATTAGTGATGGCAATAACATGTATGATTTCACTTATGTTGGAAATGTGGCTAATTCCCATTTATGTGCCGACCGAGCTCTAGCTTCAGAAGGGGAAGTTTCAAAAAAAGCTGCAGGAGAGGTACCTTTAGATTCTCTCATTACATTTTTTGGTGTATAAATATTTGTTTAATTATGTAAATGAAGATTAAACATGGACATCTTAGAAGGCGGTGATGATGATCCTGCTCTATTGTAGATGGGTTGTTAGTTATTCACAGGTGTACATTCTTTAGAAACCACGGTTGCTAACATGATGATGAGTTGATGATACATTTAAGGGTAGAATTTCATCTTTTGGGTGAATGACAGGACCTAGAAAATATATGTTTCAGCAAATCCTAATCAAATACTTAAGCTAAAATAAGAAAGATATACAACAAAAAACCTTATTCCACTTGGTAGGGTTGATGATTGATGACAAACTTGGATCATTTTGATGCTGCTATGTTATGTTTGATTGGTTGTTTTGTTTTTTGACTTTTGAATTTGTATTCGAATGAGATTATAACATTCTAGTTTATGTAGTACTTTTAATTTGAATGATATTTTAAAGTTTAGATTAGACTATAATTATATTTTCATGTGTTTATCTATATTTTATTTATTATTTTATTATAAACGGTTTTTTCGGTTCAACCACGGTCCAACCGGTTGAACCTATGAACCAGTGAACCAGTAACTAGAGCGGTTTGATGACCGATTCGGTTTTCAGAACCTTGCTACTACCCACACTCACCCCCGCGGCCCAGCCGCCTTCTCCATCACCGAAAACTCACGTCCACCGCTATCTCACCGCCGCCGTCGCATCTGCTCCAGTGGCCATCCCACTGCTCAAGCTCGTCTCCGCAGTCACAACGCGTCTCGTGTCACCACTCGTTCCTCCGTCGCACAGCCCCTGTTCTGCCGCGCTCCAGCCCTCCTCTGGTCCAGTTCCGCCGCGCTTCATTTCGTGTGTCCGTCGTGCTCCCTCTCCCTCACCTCTGTGCTCTATGCTCTGGAAGGTATTTTTTGACTTTTTGTTATTCTTGTTTTCCGAGTTAATTGTTTTTCTGAGTTAATTTCCTTGATTCTTGATTGTTGATTGTTGTTTTTGTTGAGTTAATTATTGTTGATTGTTGTTAATTTCTCCGAGTTTAGTGTATTCTCGAGTTTGTTAATTTTGTTTTGTTGTGTCCTTTAATCCTTAGCTTTTTCTTGTTGAATGTCCTGTATTCTTGTTCTGCTATGGCGGTTGACATGTTGAGGTTATGCTGTTAGTGATACAAATGCATGTATTTTGAAAAACTCTCTTCATTGTTTCTAGCTTGAACTATTTATATTTGTGAATCTAGTAAATTTATATTCTGAGTGAGTAGGATAACATATTTCAATTTTTGTTCTAGGCTTCCAAATCCATGCTGATTTTCGGATATTATCATCTATTACTCTGTTAGGGATTTTGTGAGCCTTTTAATGGTTATAATAAACTTTTCTTGATACTCTTGAGTGATACACAATAAACTTTTCTTGATACTCTTGAGTGATACACAATGATTGAGATTGAAATTTTATTTGTATTGCTTTTTTTCTCTGAAGCACAACAAATCTTTCATTTTAAGGCTCCAGCATTTTGACTCTGTAAACAACTATCATGGAATATTACGTGTTGGAAGTTAGCTTTTGCTCTTTCATATTAGTTAAGGCTAATATTAATATATTGTCCTTCTAAATATCTATGCCATTTCTGAATTGCCACAATGCATACATGATATATCTTTTGTTTATTAAATCTAAAGGTCCTGTAGCAGAAGATACGTTTTATTAATTGAATGCGGGTGTGCCTTGATGAAGATATTTATGCTAGTGATAGAATAGAAGTGTTTTTATTTCTGAAATCTCACTCTTTTGATTGGGCTGTTTAACACTTCAAACCTCAGATATAGTTGTTCAGTTCGAGACTCTATCTTCCTTAAACTTTTCTATTACTGGAACAATGAAGAGAGTTTTTCAAATACATGCATTTGTGTCCGTGTCACTACATGTAACTATCAGAAAAAACCAGGAATTGATTGTTGTTTTTGTTCTGCTTCAATTATTGTTGATTGTTGTTAATTTTCTTAGTTAATTTTGTACTATTGTTCTAATTCTGAGTTAATTTCTTAGTTGTTGGCTTGTTGTTGATTATGAATTAATTAGAAATTTTTTATTTTAATGATGAAACATAATGTTCATTTTGAAAATTTTAATTATTTTATTTTATTTTTAATTAAACCGGTTCAACCACAATTTGACCTCGGTTGGACCATTGAACCATTGAACCAATCACTCGACTGGTTCATTGACCGGTTTGGGTCTCGCAACTTTGGTTTTAGTTTAGGACTTGGGTTTTTCTGTTTTTCTTCATTAACCTATAATAACCTTTCTTTTTTTTTTTGGTCAACTAACCTTTTCTTGGTCATAACCTATAATAACCTACAAGGACAAACATGACTAATTTATAATCTTTAAAGGACAAATTTGATTAAAAAAATCTCTCGAAGACTAATTTAGAGAACGAGTGATCTTTCAGGGACTAATTTGACCATTTATTCAACCCTAGATTAGTTTGCTTTACCCATTATCCTCTTGCCCCTGGGCCCAGGCCCAGGCCCAAGCCTTGATCTGTTTTGTCTCTCTCTGAATGAGGCTTCTCGGCTCTTGCTTAGGGATGTCAATGGGGCAGGGCAGGGCGGGGGCGAGGGAAGCGTCCATGCTCCCCATCCCCGCCCTCAGATTTGCTCCCCATCCCCGTCCCCATTCCCCGCCGTGGGGGAATATTGCTCCCCATCCCCATTCCCCACGGGGCTCCATTCCCCGCGGGGACCCCATTCCCCATCTACATAATAGTTCTAACTAATTATTAATTTCTATATGAATAGAGCTGCAAGTATCTATTTTATACAAAAACTGCAAGATTTTATACAAAAAGTCTAAATGACACGATGGTGACTTCTTTCGAAATGACGCAAGAGGGGAGGACGCAACGACGAGCCAAAGGAGAAAGCAGTGGACGAGGTGGGAGACGTGGCAACAGAGAGGAGAATGAACACGATGGCAGAATTACAAAAAGGAACGCCGCAAATAGAAATTACGACGCGGTAAGGGTGATGACACAGTGAGGTGTGATGATGCAGTGAGAAGGGCGGCTGCAGAGAGGTTGGATGGAGTATGGATAGCGTTAGGGATCTCTGAATTGAAGAAGGATTATGCAAATAAAGATTAGGAGTTTTGAGTTTCTATATATATGTGTGTGTGAGAAATGACTAAAATACATATGCGAGAAATAAACTATTAAGGATAATTTAGGAAATTCATAAATTTCGGGGAATAGCGGGGACAGGGCGGGGATCCCCGCTCGGGTCCCCACGCCTGCTTCGGGGGAATTTTGTCCCCCATCTCCATCTCAGCGGGGAAAATTCCCCACAATCAGATCCCCATTCGGGGCAGTCCCCGCAGGGATCCCCGCGTCTCGAGGAGTTTTGACATCCCTACTCTTGCTAGCTGACCTCGCTTCCCTTCTTCTCCGCGGCGGCCTACTCTCTTTTCTGCTTAACAGCTGCCTCCTCTTCTCCCCTCTGCCGCCTCCTCTCCACCGGTCTGCTCCGCCTCTCTGCCTCTACCTCTGTTTTTTTGTTTTTGCTGCTACACTGTTTTAATTTTTATTGTTAATCAAGTGCTAATGTTGCTGCTGCTATCGTTGTATTGTTGTTGGTCCTGCTGTTGCTAAATTGCTGACTAAATTATTGATAAAATTTCTGATCACATTATTGATCAAATTAGGTTGTTATGTTCAATCCTTTTTTTTTTTCTGGTCATATTATGGTATATACAATCTTTGTTGAGGGTGCCTAAATGCTTATGCCACAGCATTTGCAAAAATAGTAGATACAAAAGCTTTAGATTGGGATTTTGATAATAAAATTTAATATTAGCTTTGTTATTTATGATGGTTGATAATAAAATTTAGTATTAGCTTTGTTTATTTTTTATTTGGTACTTGAGATTAGTTACATGAGATTTTGGTGGATAATTTTGGATTTTTTTTATGAATTGTAATAATTGAATATAAATTATTTTGTTGAGTGACAGTTGAAGTTGAAGCTGAAGCATGGAGGGTCTGCGGCAAATATGGTGTCAACAGCACCGGTCTCTTTCTCAGCTTCTTTTCCTCCGATCAATTTCTTCCAAAATTTTTGTCAAAGGTACATAGCTACACACACCCTTTTCGTTTTCCTGGGACTCTCCCTCTCTTGTGTAGTATCATTATTACTATTTGCAAACTTGAGTACCAAAAATTTAGTTTGATTTTTTCAATAGTCTGCTAATTTGAGCTGTTTTCTTGATTATCTTAAAGTTCTGTTCAAGCAATTGCTTTTACTATGGACATTTGAATAACTGCAGAGCACGGCTGGTTATTCCTGCTATTGGTTTTAGCATTGGATTCAAATGGATTGATTCAACATTGGGGGTTTATACTTAATGAAATCTGTTTTGCACATCATTGCTGTAAACGATGATTTCAGAAATAGAAGTAAAGCAAATGGTCCGAGAGCAATTAGAAAAAGGAAATAATAGCGTATTACAATGCAACTAAGTAGTTGCAGCCGCCAGCCGCCTTTGAGTAGGAATCAAGCAATAACTTGCATTACTTTAGATTGTGGTATATGGAAAAAGGTTTAGTTTGAGTACAATTTAGCCATCTTAATGCCAATCCTGTTTAGCGTATATGATTTAATGATTTCTTTATTTATTACTGTTATAGAAGTGTTTGATTTGCCTTTGCCCCGAAATTTAAGTTCTCTTGTTTTGCTGTTGCTGTGACATGAACTGAATGAAAATCTTGGTGCAGGTTTAGCATTTTCTACCACAAAAGAGAAATTAGCTGAAGCCTTTTCAGAATATGGCAATGTCCTAAATGGTATGTTCTTCTATTGTCACTACAAGCATTGAACATGAACGTCCCCATATTAAAATCTTAATGTACCTGTCAATGTCATTTCCCTTTTCCAGTTGATATAGTACTGAACAAAGCCAAGAACAGATCTAAGGGTTTTGGATACGTGACCTTTGCTAAGGAGGAAGAAGCCCGCAAGGCACAGATGGCCATGAATGGAAAGGCAAGAATCTAGTACCTTTATTTTTCTCTTCTGTGAAATGCCAAAATTCATAAATGAATCAACCCTTTACTTTTTCTTTTGTTGCAGATATTGCATGGACGTGTTCTATACGTGGATATGGAACCAAATAAGAAACCAGAAAAATCATCTTTTGACAAGGCAACTACTGATGGTTGATTTGATCCTCAGTGATGCTTTGCATAACCACTAATTATTCTGACTCACAAGGGGGAACTTGATACATTCCAAGCCTAAGATTAAATTGTGAATTTAGTAGAATTCTCTTTAGAGTTAGCAACTGGCTTGAACATAATGTATCAGAATGGGACCTTAAACATGAGAAGAAGGAGCTGCATCTCCTCTCAGTGTTTTGCATATAACAATGTTGTTTTGTTCACATTGTATAAGTTCTCTCTATTTTGATCCACCAATGATGTTAAGCGTGGTAGTGGTCACATTCACACCTAGTAACGGGTCCCTGGTTGCTAATCATGCTTGTTGAGAAGTAAATTTTTATGTAAACACCTTTGCAAAGCATGGCATGCTCGTAAAGGATGAGATCTCAATAAATCTGTTTATTTTCCTAGTAGTCATGCCTCACTTTAAAATTGACTTTATTTCACTATAATGCATACTAAAAAGTTGCTTGAGCAATTACAAATATATGTTTAATTTGAGAGACTATCGGTATACTATATGATGAGTTTAAAATACAATTTATTGTATCCGGATTGGGCGTTATATAATATGCTGAAACTTAAGAGAATTTTGTAAACTTATTTCCATACAATTTTGCGTGAGTAAAATTGTTACACTCGTTTTTCCGAGAAGTTTTACAAAACCAAAAAAGATAATGCATATCCAATTAAAACACCACATATTTACTTATCTATTATACAAAAAGAAGTGAAGATTCAATCCGACCATTTTTATCTTCACCCGTAGAAAACGGATAGGGGCCGATTTGTTCCATCTTCACCCTCTTTATCTTCACCCGTAGCCCTTATTCACACAATCCTAGAAACTCTTATTTACGTAAAATACATGTCCAAAATTTAACTAATTATTCCCAGATGAAATTAAAAACGGCGTGTGTATATATATATACTGATTATTTGTTATTACCTGTTTTTGTAAGTTGTGATTGTGGTGAAGAAGATTATCATATTGCTGTTGAAGGGTATCCAAGCTTTGTTTCAATGCAGCAAAGTCTTTTTTCAATCTGCTTGGTCTTGAACCTTGCCCTTCAATTTTGAAATCTGATGGCAACTTAACCTGGGTGCAAACCAATCTCTTTTACGAGTTGGAACTTCCTTTCGAGTTCAAGCTTGTTCTCCACCTCGAAGTTCTTCTCCAGAAACTCAACTTGCTCGCTTATCAACCTCCTCTTTTTGCAACTACTACCTTGTTGCACCAAGCAACAATCACAATCTTTATTATCAACGCCGACAATGTTCTCTTCCTTCTCTATTGTGGCTTCCAACAAGGGCCTATTTTTTTATTCTGTTGCTACTAATATTCTCAAAGTTCACCACTGAATTTGATCCTTGGAAAGAAGGTTGAAAAGGATGAAGATAGAGAGGGTGAAGGGATAAATGGGTCCCTACTCCCTATCCATTTTCCAGTTATCAACGTGGCACTTAACGTACAAAAAAAAGGAAAGAAAGGGAACAAAGAGAATCAATGTCTATTTTTTTTCCTTAAAATACCCTTCTTTTATTCTTCTCTTTAAAAATCATAATTTATTTTTTTTTGGTTATTGTCAAAAAATGTTCTTTCTATTCCTAAGACTTGAACTCAACATCATTGGTTAGGAAACCAAATACTTACTATAACCTCACATTTGTTATTATTACATACAATAAATGAATCCATTAGTTCTTATAAACAGTACAACATTTTCTAGAAATATAGACATAGCTAAACTCATCCATCCAAGAACCTTCAGGTCACCAAACACCCATCTCCATCAAAGGACCTGTGACAATGAATGAAGGATTCTTAAATTCCAACTATGTTATACAATTTTCAATGATACAAAACCAAAGAATGATAAAAAGTGCAGTCTCCAAATCAAACTGTACATAGAAAACACATTCTAAGAAAAGAACGACTTTTTCATCCTTTTCTTCTTTCATGTAATTACAAGTTTTTCTCAAAGATAGAGCAGGACAGGCAATCAACAATTGATCAAGGTGAGTTTGACGAGTTGAACCTAGCACCATGACCATACAATGATGGTAGAAGCCATCGAAGGAAGCCAACAGTAGTTTCGCCTTTTGATCTCTTTGTCGAGTACTCAATCAGCATGTTCCACAGGTCCCCAACCGTCCATCTCTGTGACAAAATCCAACTAGCCACCTGCACAATATCGAACCCAAAGTTCCTACTAAGAATCTTAACATCAAAACAAGTCCATCTCAAGCTGAAAATGTTGCCGGCACTCAGCTGGATGGAGATACTCAACGGATGGACAGCATCCACCAATTGCAGAGAAACAAGTGATGAAGGAAGCAACGGATAATGATGATATTCATTGAAAACAAACCACAAAGATAGCTGCCAACACACCATTAAGAAGGAAAATTCAAATTACCTCGTCTAGGTTCTGCAACGCCTCCAAGCCAAATGTGTAGTATGCTATGAAAGGTCTTAGGGCCTGCATGGAACGAACCAACACGAATTCAACATTTTGAATTGTCACCAAAGAATGAAAATAATCAAAATATGTGTTACCTGTGAAGCAGCAAGCCACTGAATTATAGCCTTTAGTTCAGGATCTCCTCCAAATGCACCACATCCCCAGTTTCCGGTTGCAACCCCAATATTATTGCCCTGCTCCATCCGTTGGTAGTTATTTTGAAATTTTTCGAATTCATGATTTGAAATTTCTTCTTCACTTGTTTCCATATATGTTAGCGTTGAATCGTCAAACTGCAAAGCAAAAGAGAAAATGTCCAGAAATATCTTTTATGAGAATTTCATACTCAAACATGGCTGTTCAACCAAAAATCCAATTTCTGTGTTTATTGACAGACATGATGAAAACCAACCTGTTCAGATGACCATCCATTCTCTTGTAATATTTTCTGATACTTCTGATATTTAAATTGGTATAGAAAACCACAGAATGCCTTATTGATCTCTCTGCAGGAATTAGCAATTTGAACTTTTTTAACCATTGCAAATAATAATATTTTCCCAAATAATTGTTTTTGTAATACACATTAGTTTAAAGGAATTGAACTGGAAAAGACCATAATAAATGAAAGAAAATTATAATTACAAAAATGAAGTATGGCTACTATTTATAATTATCTCTTGACGTAAATCATACACATTCCTCGAAATGATTGAGAAAATAAAGCTAAAACAAAGTTTGAAAAGAGTTTCAACTTTGCAGTGGATACATACAAAACACCCATTTATAGAGATTCAGGAACATAAAACAAGATTTACTAACCGTAATACAAACTTTTCCCTATATTGTCTCATCCCTGGGCTACATAATGCATCAATTGCAACAATCCTGGTTTTACGTCTTCCAAGATTGTCTACGTCCCTTTCATCCACATAATCACCGGAAAATCGAAATGATGATGCATACCTAAAGAATTCAGGATATACTTTTATCATTAGGTTACGAAGGACAATAAATACCATATTGGAAAACATGCAGCAACACAAAGAACAATAAAATGTTTGACCCTTTTTTTTCTCGGTGCATAAACAGAAAACAGTGAGAAGAAAAACAGATGTCGAATTTATCCAGTTAAAAAAAAACATACAAATAATAGACAAACATTAACAGAGGCAAAAACAGAGGAAATACACTATGCTAAGCATAATGATGAAGAAACATGATTTTCTTCCACCTTACTCGAGCAATAGGCATTAAAAATATTCTTCTCCAAATAGAAGTGAAAACCATTTTGTAGTGCTCACCCTGTATAACTCGAGAACCTTTCAACGCCAACAATATCTATAGCCTCGTTTTCCTCCATGGCTGTCAAGAAAAGCATGCCAGCAATCAATTCTGGACTGACCATGAAGCGAATTTCTTCCTATATCAGACAATTACAAAAGATATAATAAAAATAAAAATAAAAATAAAACGAAGAAAAATTACACATCAGCAGGCAAAAATTTTCACCTGGCAAAACAATACCTCAATCTACAGTGTCTACAAAATGATAAAAGTTGCTAATACAAAATGTACCCCACACCATATACATATCCATGTAAAACATATCAGGAACTATGATCTAAACAGCTATCCTATTTGCCAAGAATTTAGGTCTCATGGTAATACTACACTGTACCTGTACACAGCCCCTTCCAAGAGCACCACCACCAAGATATTTATTTGCAAAATCCACTTCAACAGCTTCACCTGATTGATCTTCTATGTGTCCTGAAGTGTGAACCTATGAAAATGCCATAGTATTACCTTGTAAAGTAAATATTTCATTATCAACCAAAAAGAAACTGGCCTCCCAGTAGTAGAAAATGAATTTCCTTCAATTACCTCAAATTTGCAAAGAGGTATAGCCGAAGTGCTCCAAAAGTTAGACTTTGGGTAAGAAATTAGATCAGCATCACCTTCAAAGGGTAGTACTTTTCGCTCAAAAGAGACAACACCCTTAGGCATATCAGAACTTATCCTTTGAAAATAGTGAATGATGCATCGAATCTTACTTTCCTGCTTTTGACTGTAATCTTCATATAGACTCCTGAAAATGAAGAAAGCATAATTGATCTGTTCTATCCAAAATTTACATCAATTTTACTAATACATTCAGAAATTTTTGCAACCAGACATAATTTTATAATAGATAAATATTAGAACAAAATGAAACTAGAGCAATATCAATACCCTCTCTTCCTATTTTTCACACCCATTCAGTCACCATTTCACACAGAAAACAGCATGACATTGGCTGCATCATCTTGATATCAATAGGGCAGCCCGGTGCACAAGCATCCCGCCATAACGCAGGGTCTAGGGAAGGGCCACACACAAAGGGTATGATGTACGCAGCCTAACCTAAAATTACATCCATGGCTGTTTTCACGGCTTGAACCCGTGACCTTGAGGTCACACGGAGACTGAGACGAAGAGAACTCGGCTGTTGCTCCAACAGTGCAAGAAAAACAAAAGACTAAAAACATCAAATTAACAAAGAGAAAGAAAAGCTATAGATTCCATACGCAAACAATTGATCGAAATTGATTATTTGAAGCTGTTTCATGTATCTGTCATGGTCCGGGAATAGGCAAAAAAGCGAACACCCAAGAAGAGCAGCAATCAACTCCTAAAAAGCAAAGAAATGATAAGGTTGACTATAATAACCATAGTCATCAGTAGTGGCAGCCATTAAGCAAGTTATATTATTGAGTAAGAACATACAATACAGCAAGTAACTGTAATTCTAATGCCATTGGAGTAAAATCACATAAACTCATAGCAAAAGAAGCAAACCCGGGAAAGGAACACAATTCCTGCTTCCTGTGAATCCAACATGCGAAGACCGGTTCCAATCATAGCTCCCACATTTAAAACCTTATCAGCATTTTCATAGTGTGCTTCCAACAAAGATGGCAACCTCAAAAGCAAGCTCCCCAATGCTGGAACAACCTCCTCAAACCACTTCCTTGATTCCTCCCTAGTCATCAGCTGAAACAAAACAACACCGCATAACCCCAAAATCCCAACTTTAGAATAACCCACAATTCAAAATTGAAAATTGAGTGGGAAGTGTGTAATTACCTCGTCGAAGAAGAGGGAGTATCCAAGAGAAGTGGAAGGAGCCAAGGAGTTGGAAGAGAGAGAAAGAGAGTTTCTGATGTCTTCAATGGCGGTGAAGAGGATGTGGCCTGAGTCAACGTGACTGTGAAGAGGTCCTCTGGCGAGTTCTTTGAGCGCTTCAACCACATGCGACGGCCAAAACAGTGTGGAAGAACGCATCACCACTGGTAGGTACAGCAGAATCGATCTCAGGTCTTCTCTCTTCTCCATTTTTCTCTTTTTCTTGTTACGCCGTTTCACTAACAAGGAACGAATACTCTTCAAACGAAGGTTATGAGATCCCGATCAAGGTTCTGAAAACCGAACCGGTCATCGAACCGTTCTCGTTACTAGTTCACTGGTTCATAGGTTCAACCGGTTTGACCGTGGTTGAACCGAAAAAACCGTTTTATAATAAAATAATAATTAAAATATAAATAAATACATTAAAACATAATTATAGTTTAATATAAACTTTAAAATATCATCCAAAATAAAACCAAAATGTTATGATTTCATTAAAATACAAACTCAAGTCAAATAACAAAAATAACCAACTAAACATAAAATGCCAACATCCAAGTTTGTCATCAATCTTATTTATTCATATTCACAATTTTATCACATTCATTTATATTCATAATCCCTTGCTTTATTCAACAGCACAAAAGTTGAATTCAGTTAACCATTTATCCATTTGAAATGAAAATGGCAAATAAAACACCTGCTCTGAGAACATTAGCAACAGCATCCTCTGCTGATTTTGCATACTTTTGATATTCATGTGGCCACTACATGTTACTATTTAATATTAGGAAGGGTACTAGTTATGCCCAATAGAATTACTTAGTCTTTTAAGAATATAGATAAGAGACTTTTATCAATGTATTAAAGCTTAAAGGAATTAATGAATTGATATTGAACTTGGTTCAATTAGGAGTTTCTCTCCCTAATTCATAGAAGGAGTTCTAACATTGGTGCTCTCGCTGAGAGGTTTCTTCCATTTTTCATGGGAAAACAAATGACTCAACAATCTGAAAATACATTTCCAATATTCAATGGGAAAGATGGTTATGGATGGACACCTGAGGAGCAGAGATTCATAGAGGTGGAAAGAGGTTTGAAAGGGAAAGCTCTAAGATGGTTTCAGTTATGGAAGGTGCTCAATCCATTTGCCAATTTGAAAACATTCGAAATTGCTACTGAAAAATTGAGTGGGAAGAGATTAAAGCTAGACTAAGGCAACAACGGCAACCAAATCTCAGCTATCAACAGAACAAGACTCGCAGCAACATCAACAGAAATTCAAGAAAAAAGAGAGGCCAAAATTGATGCAAATTCAGATTCAACAAGCAATTTAGCAACAAAACAAATCCAACAACAGATCACAAATTCAATTTCACAAGATCAGTTCACAAATCAACAAATCCAGAATATGAAATTGACGAAGAAGAAGAATCAGATTTCAATTTTGAATTTCAACCACAACAACAATAAGAAGAATTAAACAGAAATTACAGATCAAGCACGAATTTAAAATTCAAATCCAGAAATTCAATAAAAAATAACTCTAAATCCAGAAAATCAAGTACGCTTAGAGACAATTGCAAAAAAAAAGTAGCAGATCGCAACAATAGTGGAGAAATCAGAACAACAAACCCTAGCAAAAATTACATATGAGGCATGAAAGCATAAGTTCAGGCAGCAGCAAGTACAATTTCACAAGTAAAGTGTAGCAAGGCAGCATGGAGAAAGCAGCATAGCAGGAACAAAAATAACACAGGCCATCACCACACAACAACCAAATAACTAGCAAGCAAAAAGTAAACAGGAACCGAACACTTATCAGGCCTAGAATCTTGTAACCACAACCTAGCTACCTAACAGCATGCAAGCTAACTATCCTAGCAACCAAAATTAATCGACTAACTGACTAAGAACAACAAACATAATTAACTGAAAAGAAAGGAAACAGAGCACTGGAGGCAGGGGAACCTGGAACAGGGCAGAAGAGATTGGTGTTGGAAAATGGAAAGGGAGGAAGACAGTGGCGCCGCCTAGTAGCGGTGGCGGCGACGAGCCTCGCGGTGGAGCAGAGGGTGGCGCAGACAGGGGGCAGTGGTGTCGAGCGAGCGGGAAGCGGGGCGCAAGGTGGAGAGGAAGGGTCGCGACTGGAGGAAACAGACTGGGGTTGGTGGTGATGTGTGCAAGCCGCCGGCGACAATGGGGGTCGCAGCGGTGGTTCGGTGGAGGCAGGGGTGTTGAGGAGGGAGTGAAGAGAGAGGAGGCGAAGGGAGAAAGGGAGGAGAAAAGAAGGTGGGTTGCAGCGGCAAGGTCAGCGCCGGACGGTGGTGGAAGCGGCGGTTGCAGAGTTCAGGAGGGTAGCAATGGAGATTGGAGAGAGGGAGAGGGAACGTTGGGGAAGGAGGGGAGGAATGAGGGATGCGGCTGCACTAGGGTTCGCGTCCCTGGGGTTAACAAAACGCAAAACGGCAGCGTTTTGCTGCACAGCTAAAAAACCGGCCGGGTCTCGGTTCGGTTCGACCGACCGGTAACCGGCCGATTCGTCGGTTCAACGCCGGTTTTCTAATTTTACGGTTTTTCTTATTATCCGAACTGCTTTAACGTCCGGTTCACGGTTCGACCGGTTCGACCGGCCGGTTCGAACCGATTTTCAGAACATTGATCCCGATCAGTCATGGAACCACTCTAACTACTGATTTATTAGTTTATTGGTTTAATTGATTTAATTGTATTTTAATCGAAAAAATTATTTTAAAATAAAATAAAATAATAAATAAATTATAAATAAACATCATAAAATATAACTCTAATTCACTTTGTCTCTATAACAACAGTGTCATTCAGACAATATAATTATTGAATACAATGCAAAACTACTTATTTATTGAGATCTTACATTATACAAACAACTTTTATGACTTAACTTTGTACATTTTCAATAAACAATTGTAACCAGTATTATTTTTTTTATTTTTTGTTTACAATAATATATACAAATCACGTATAGTACAAAATTACAAACTAACTGAAAATAGATATGAACTTAGATGCATGATTATATAGTGCAGTGAGGTGAAATTTTTGTCTTTGTTATTAATATAAGATTATACAATGCTCTCCTGTGAATTTGCTCTAAGAACCAGAGAGCATACATTCATGAAATTTGCATACATTATAATATTCATGAATTCACAAAATATTTACTCTAGGAACCAGAGAGCATACATACTCGACTAGGCAAGTAATGCTTAACTACATTGAATAAATTTGCATGACCTTGATATGACTTTGACTAATAATACATATAAATATGCATTGAAAAAGTACAAAATTTCAATAAACATTACTAAACAGCGGCAAGAAAGAACAATCATCATTCAACAACAAACATTACAAACAGCAACAAATAATCACACTATTACCAAATTAAAAAATAATGAAAACTAGATAACCCCAATCATAAACACCATTACCAAATTAAATAAAAATCAACCGAAAATCACCTTGCAAATAAAAAACTCAATAATTACATCAGTTATCCAACTAAATAATTGCATCACAGTTATCATAAACTGATTTCAAAGCCTAGGAGCAGAGTGAAATTAAAAACATGAAGCATATAATAAATTAAAAGATCACCAATTACAAATTTTTTAATAAGAACAGAAGTTAAGAACAATAAAAAATGAAAAAAGCTTCAACAGTTTTCAACCCAATTTTAATAAAGCTCATCACAATGATTAACAACAACAAAAAGTACTGAAGGAACAGTGAATCAATAACAGGCAGTGCAAATTTAAAATTTAAAAGTTATCAATTTAAAATTTATCATCAAATACAATCAGTGAGCAAAGCCAATCAACCAAGCACTGACTGACTGAGTATTCTATTCTGATTTTGTGACTGGGAAGCAAAAAATTCAGCAACAAATTCAAGTTACAGCAACAAATTTAACAAATCCAAGTAAAGTCCCAATTTACAGCAACATTTAGATTAGCAACAAGGCAAATTTGATTAGCAATTCAGCAAAATACAGGGAGAAGGAAAATCTGAAAAAGAGAGAACAAGGAAGCGATGGTGCAGGGACTCACCAACAGTCGACGGTGAGTCGGCGACCACCACACAGAAGGCGACGAAGCAAGAAACAACCTCACGAGTTGCTTCTGCCGCTGGAGACGAGACAGACGAACCACGAGATGCCAGTGACTGAGATGAGACTCGAGTGAGACTGGGAGCAGGCAGAATCGAGCAGAGACAACCACGGACGATGAGCAACAACCAACACGCACAGCTCGAGCACTCACTGGCAGAGGGAGGTGCGAGCAGCCGAGCACAGAGGAGAATGGCGAGATGCGAGCAGCCGATGTGGAGGATCCGGCGAGAGACCCGAGAGCACGAAGATGGAAGTTCTTGAGTGCGACAGACGGCGACAGCAGTCTCTCACTCCGACAGACGGCAACAACTATTGGTGGAGGCTAGGGTTTGCTTTCTTTGGGGGAGGCTAGCACAATTTGCTCTTTGCTGAAGGAAGGAGTTGAAGAAGGGGGAATGGAGGAGGGGATTTAAATATGATTTTCGGACTCAGTAGGTCCTTCCGAGTTAGAAAATGTGTTTTCTGCGAAAAACCGTGAAAAATCGCAAATTGACAGTCGAACCGGTTCAAGTCTGCTCGGTGCTGCGCGAGAAGCAGTGAAAACAGCCGAAAACCTTAGAAACATATTAGAGATGGAAAGTCGGGCGTTAGTGTTAAAAGTTTGGCCCGAAGTTGGGCCAAACGATCTAAAAACGCTAACGGGTTGAACCGGGCCCAAGTTGAGCCCAAGTCCATCATATATAAGGGTGGCAGTGGGGAGGGTAGGGGCGGGTTTTTGCCCTACCCGACCCCGCCCCGCCGTCCTGACATGCATATACAACCCACCCCCATCACTACCCGCGGGTAGTAAATAGCAGAATCCGAACCCGCCCCTGCGGGTACCCGCCCCACCCCGACCCGCCCATGTAAAAATTAAATATTTTAATTTTTACCTATTCATATATAAATTAAGACAAAACTTTAAAATTCATAGATAAATTAAAATACAAACATAAAATTCATACAATGTCATTAGCTAAAATAACTTAAAATTAAAAAAATATTGTTAGATCACTACAAATTTAACACCATAATAAAGAAATTACAATATTAGATATAAAATGATCTTCAACCCTTATTTTTGATCACTTTCAACATCTTCATCATCATTAAAAGTTTGCAAATCAAGATTTAAACCTGAAAATTAAAAGAGATAACAATTAACAAATTAATTGGTACTATGAAAAAAATTAACATAAATGAAGATTAATCAATATATCACCTTTACTTCCCAAAGGTGCCCACAACCAACTTTGGCCACACATCAAAGCTTCAATTATGTCTTGTTTGAGCTTTGCACGATGAAGAGAAATCACACGACCACTTGTACTAAAAGCAGATTCAGAGACAACAGTAGACACCGGAATAGCATATATATCCTTAGCTATTTTTGCAAGAACTTTAAATTTCATCTGATTGTTCTTCCACCATTTCAAAACATTAAAGTTAGGATCATTTGGAGGATGAATTTCCTCCTCAAGATAATGATCAAACTCAACATTAACATATGAACTCCTTGTCATTTTTCTTCTTTTAAGATACACCATGTAATCATCACCCCCAAATAAACTTGCATTTTAACTTTCATTAAGTTCTTTTGTACCAACACCAACACCGACATGTGACACATCAGAACTCATTTTTTGAGTGTATTCATTAACCAACTCATTACACAACTGATGAATTCTATCTAGGGGTGGCAAGCGGGGAAGCCCGCCTCGCCCCGCCCCGCCTAGTGAGGTGGTCCCAGAATCCCAGCCCACCCTGCCTAACGGCGGGCTGGCGGGCCGGCGGGCCAAGCCCGCCAAATATCCTCTTTTTTTACTTTTAACCATTAAATAATATATATATAAAGGCAAAAAAAAATCTCTTTTATTTTTTACTTTTAACTATTATAATTTCTAAAAGTATAAACAAATTATAATTTTTATATTCACAAACATTAAAGTCTTTGTAATTATAAATATCTAATAAACATAATTATAAACCAAATTTTTATCCAAAACATAATTATAAATATTGTTCTCAGTAAAATAAACATAATCCAAAACATAATTATAGATATTGTCTCTAAAACAAAATAAATATAATCCAAAACACTCAATTTTCATCTTCATTTTTTTGTAAGTTGGGTTGGAAAAAGTTGGGTTTTGGTAAAAAAATTATAAAAATACCCCCTTGCTAAAAAATACTAAGCCCGCGGGGAAGCCCGCCCCCACCCCGCCAAAACTCGCGGTTTAAGCGGTGCAAGTTAAGCAGGCTTTTGTTATTTGGCGGTCCTAATTTTCCAGCCCAGCCCGCCTTTTTTGGCGGGTTACGCGGGCTAGCCCGACGTATTTATGCCCGTTTGCCACCCCTAATTCTATCAACTTGCTTGGAGCATTCTGTTGGATCTGGATACATTTTTTCAAATTGAAACTCAACCCCAACCATCTTGTACCTAGGGTCTAAAATAGCAGCAACACCCATAATGCCATGAATTTCATCCCAATACTTTTCAAATTTCTTCTTCATGTTAGATGCCATATTAGCAATTAACGGATTAGCAGAAATTTCCCATTCATCCAATGACACTTTTATTTTACAAACCAAAGTAAAATAAAGATTAGCAGTTGGAAATTTAGACCTAGAAAACAGTTGAGTAACATCATAAAACAATTTCAATCTGTCATATATTTCCTTCGCAAGTTTCCACTCCTCATTACTTGGCACAATTTTATATTGGGGTTCCTTCTGTCTTAACCTAGGAAAGATAGCTTTATACAACAAAGTAGTTTCTAACATCAAATAAGTTGAGTTTCATCTAGTTGGGTAATCAAGAACTAATTTCCTAGTAAATGAGATCGCTGTTTTAGCACACTCACAAAAGTTTCGGTCCTTTTCGGTGTTGCAGTCCAATACAATACACTACTACGAATCTTTTCTATACTTTCTTTAACAATACTTAAGCCATCCTTCACAATCAAATTCAATATATGAGCACAGTAATGCATATGTAACAATTTACCCCCCCCCCCCAACATCAAGAATGAAGAATCTAAACGCCCCAACAGTCCATCTATCATAGCATCATTAGTAGAACAGCTATCCAATGTAACAGTGGACAATTTTCTATCAATGTTCTATTCTAACAATATTTTCATCAACGTTTCAGTGAGAACTTCACTTGTTTGGGGACAAGGAACATAACAAAAGTTAAAAAGATTAACAAACATACATGCATTTTTAGTTTAACCTAGCTCAACATATGAAAACAACTCAATGTATAAAAGTTTATAAAATGTTTAAAGTACCTCAATAGGCGCATATGCAACTTTCACGAACTATCAATATAGTGAGCTGTGACAACCATGTATCCTTTTTCTTGGTTGAAAGTGCACATATCACTAGTTATTGCAACTCTACTATCATTTTCATCTAGTTGAAGGGTTAACTTCCGCTTCTCGTCCCCATACATCTTCAAGATGTCTTTTCTGATAGTGTTTCGACTAGGCATTTTTAAATTTGATTGCATTGAAGCAAAAGCTCGCCTCAATCCATGGTGGTCCACACAACTCATAGGATACTCATGCAAAATAATCATTTCAGCGACACATTTTCTTGTAAATGAAGGATCAAACACAAAACCATCTTCATTCACTTTTTGCTTTTGTGATTGTTTTGACAATGATTCAACAATTGATGATTGCCTAGAGTTTGCCACCTTTATTCTCTTGCAATATCGATCCACATGGTTCCGCAATGACTTGGTACCATTCCTCGGATTTGCACTAAGCACAGTCTTGCAAAACTTACATTTCGCCTTCCATTCACCGTCAACTTTCAAACGATCAAAATACTCCCAATAAACACTCTTAACATGAGTCTTATTGTCACCTTCATTAGGAGTTAATCCTTCTGGAGTTGAGACATTATCCGTTGCTTGTGGAGTTTCTGAAGTTGGATTAGCATTACTTTGAACTTCAACTTCATTATCATTTGGAGCAACACTGTTGCTTTGTGTGTCTTCTCTAGCATTACTAGTCATGAAGTAATTTGAAAACACCTATATTAATAAAATTAAAATACATGAGGGTATAAAATTAACATAAATCATATCATAAATGCATAATTACAAAATTAGAATAAACCAAATCAGAATACACAATTAAAGTAGTTTCCAAGTGACAAAACTGGTGGATTGGATGAATTTGGATTGCAAACTTTGGATCAAAATGAATCAAGGAGAGACCAGAGTCAATCAATCAAGCTAAATGCAAGAGATAACCACCAGAGTCACAATCACAAGGTTATATCAGTTACAATGCTAGAAAATAATATTGATGGTCATAGAAAAATGGACAAGAAACTGTTTGATCTTAATACCAAGCCACAACGGATAAATGGTTCAACATCAAACAACTTGGTAATTGTTTTTCATTCTCTAGAGTTTTATGATTCAAAAAAATATTTTCTAAGTTTCATTTCATGACATATAATTAATTTATTAAGCATGTGATGACTAATGTTTTGATAGTTCAATTGAATTAATACATATTCTAGTTTTTGGGAAGCAGGATAAGGATATATTGGGCAGTAATAATCATGATTCTATTGGTGTTGTACCGGTAGAATTGTTCAAACAAGAAGCTGAGAAGTAATTAAGGTATAACATATGGAGTGAACTTATTGTATGTCTGCAGAAGTAATAAGATTATCTATCGAGTGTTTGAGTTCTAACCAAATTAATCAAGAAAAAGAGAAATATCATTATAAAAAAATGAGTTGTAATAAACTAGCACATGCATAAGATGTTTTCATTTGTAAAAGAATATCGACCTTTGTTTTTAATACTTATTTTTTCGCATTTTCTTAATTGTAGATATTACTAGAGAATTGACTTCCATACTTATTTCTTTTTTGATAGTACTATGATGTGGATTTTACCATTTGCTTTCTTTAAATTTTTCCTTCTTGGGATACTAAACATGTTTTACCTCTCCTGTATAATTAACTTAATCAAAAGTGGCATCATTAGCAATAAAAGAATATCTATGCTTCAAGAAAAGTTGTGGTGGTTACGGTCCAAGGTAACTAAAAAATTTTGTGACACAACTTGCAGGCTCTATGTGATGAAGCAAGGTTCTGGGGAGCATTTGGGTTCTATGCCGTATTAACTTTGGTTTGTAAATTCAATATATATCAAGGCAATTTGTTCTCTTTACAGCATAATTACAAAATTAGAATAAACCAAATCAGAATGCACAATTAAAGTAGTCGAGCCAAATGTATGCATTCACTTCCTTTAAAATCCTCTAATAGGTACATTACAAATTCAATATTACAAATAGCAAATTATGGTAACTGTGTACACCATCTAATTTCAGCAGGTAGCAGCCACTCCCAGAATAAATCATCATTAAAGATAACAGTTACATTATTTTTGAAACAACATAAATTTGTCCAAACTATGTAAGAGTACAATAATGGAAGAGAATAGGCACACAGGTCAAATAAACTTTGACAACTACTTGCACCATGACACTTCCTTACAACCAAATCAGCAATATATATCAAAAATGTATATTAGCTAACAAGATTACATGAAGTCCCAGAATAAACCATCATTAAAGATAACAGTTACATTATTCTTCAATCTAATTTGGTCGCCTCAATCCACAAAACTTATCAACATAACAAATTCTAAAATTTTAAGTTAGAGTATTTGCTCCTCTTGTAAATTAAAGTTCGTTATTTTACTAGTTTGTTGGATATTATTTCCATGAGAAAAACAAAAGTACTTTTCTTAGAAATTTAAAAAGAAAAAAGAAGCAAATTAGTGAAAAGGCAATACAAAAACTCTGGAAGCTGTTCACAGAATCACAGACACATTCCTCCAAAGTAATTGAGCTAAGATTATTGAATGAAGAAACTCAATGACATCAAAGTTAACCAAGGAAACAGAATAGAGGCAAGAATTGTACCGATGCTATGCGGGGAGAATCTGGTGGAGGTGGCGCGTTTCAGGACCAGGAGAGGCGCGCTGGACGAGGGTTGATTCCGATGCAAAGGAGGCACGGGGGTGACTCGTCTAGTGCGCGACTTAGAGGCCAGATGGAGCACAGAGGATTTCGAACTGAGAGGCGGCGCGGAGGAGGAGCGACTGGCAGTGGCGGTTTGAGGGAGACGCGGTCACGTGGAAGAGACGCGGTCACGAGTTGCGTGAAGGATGAGCGACAGGCAGTCAGGCACAGGCGGCTTGAAGGAGACGCAGAATTGGAGTATATTCGACGGCAAGCACTGGGTGGGTTGAACTGAACCGAGGTGGTGAGGCTATGATCTTGGAGAGGAGAAGATCTGAGGAACAGAGGAAGTGAGCTAACCCTAATCGAGTGAGTAACTGAGTGACGGTGAGAACTGAGCCAACTAACCCTAATCACTAAAAAATTATATATATATATATATATATATATATATATATATATATATATATATATGCACTCCGGGGCGGGTAGGGGTGGGTTTAGCCTGAACCCGACCCCGCCCCGCCCCGCTCATCAACCCGCCACAAGTCAGACCCGTCCCGCTCCGGGTTAGGTTCAAACCTGCCCCGACCGGGTAGGGGCGGGGCGGGTACCCACGGGTACGGGTACTGCTGCCATCCCTGATCATATATAAGGGTTCATTAATGAACCCAAACACTCATAACACACTCAAACATACATACACTCAGCTGAAGAGAAGGGGAACAAGAGAAACCCTTGAGCACTATTCACTTCAATCTTTCCAAGCTAATATCTTGAGCTACGTTGCTCCGATTTACGTGCCGTCAGCGGCTACGCGTTTCTTGTGAAGAGCTCTACAAAACCCATGTAAGAATCTGGTAAGAAAATTTCGAAATCTTTCCAGTTCCTCTCCTCTAAATTTTGGGTTTTTAGGGCTTTGGGTTAAATGAGTTTTTGTGATTTTGGATGTTTAGGTTTGCTCTAATCTTTGCTTAACGTTGAATTTTTGCTTTCAAATCTGTTGAAAAAGATAAGAGCCACTAAACCCTTGTGATATTATGTTTAAATGGAACCCTAGGTTGATTTTGTGGTGATTTATATGCGTATAGATTCATTATTGTGAGTTTGGAGCTTGTTGGTGCTTGTTGGAGTTACATTGGTGGTTGAAATTTGGTTAAAAACTCATTTGGTTCATAAAGGGAAATGGCCAAGGTATGGTTTTGGTTTCCTCTATGTAGTATATAATATTCATGGACACTTAGGCTAGTGACCCATAGGATAGAATTGGATTTGAATGGTTGACGAATTGTTGGATGCTATTGTATGATGATGTATGATGAAATTATGATTTTTGAGTTTGATATTGATAATTGATAGTGGTATGATGAGGATGAATAATTTGTAAAGTTGGGGAGTGAATTATGTTGATAATTGTGATATTGATGTTAATTGATTGGGAATATATTAATGTGGAGATTGAGGATGAGGAAAGGTGGAGAAATATGTGGTAAGCTTGGTGCAATATGCCATAGAGTGTTAATTTTGATGAGAATTGGTGTTTGGAATGGTTTAGTTTGGTTTTGGTTGTGATTTATAAAGAAATTGAGGAAATTGTGATTTTGGGTAAAAGTTGAATTTTGGTGAACTTTGTCTGATCATAACTTTTGCCTTCGTTTTAAAAATTAATTGAAATTTGTTTAGAATTAAAGATCTTTGAAAACCCTTTCAATCGATAAAAAGTTTGTGAAATTTGGAATTTTGTAGAGGAAGTTATGATCATTCAAAAATGGTGTTGAAAATATAAAATCTGCGAAGTTACAGAATTTTATATTTTTTGATGTGTGCGCACGTACACTCTGCGAAAATTGTGATCTGTGCACACGCAGAGTCAGGCAATCTGCTTGCGGCGCTGGCACAGCTTACGCGCGCACACCAATGGGAAATTGCAACATATGCGTACGCACAAACCTGTGCGCACGCACACGTTGGGGAGGCCAGTCTGTTGGGGGCGCTGGCACAGGTGGTGTGAGTGAACAGATTTTGTAAGATTTGACACCTATGCGTACGCACACCCCTGTGCATATGCACACATTTTAAAACTCTCCGGAGCGTGCGCGCGCACACCCTTGTGCGACCGTACATGCCCTGTTTCTCAAAATTTTATTTGTTTTCAACTATTCTACCTTCCTGACAAGGTTGTAAGCTTTCTTAACATTATTCTTAGACTCTTGGGCTAGTTTTGGAATTTTAAAACATTGGGAAAGAATGTAGGGAAATTAGATGACATTATTTGGAAAAACTTAGAAAATAGAGGCCTAAATTTCTGGTGTGCTGAGGAATGATGAACTGTTGATGTGTGGAAACTGAGATATGAATGGACAGTGGTTGAGATGAGTTGGGGACTCGGATTGAGAGGGTGGATCTATGTATACTGAAAATATTTTCTGAAAACCACTGATATATTCTTTTTAATGAGATTATGAGACGCTATGCGCTCGGCAGGGACGGCGGTTGGATCCCGCCTGTCAAGGTAGCGGCGGCAGCGTAAGGCGATGGTTCGTCCTGCTTGCGCTTAGATGTAAGGTCGGTGGCAAGAGATCCCGCTCGCATCCCTTCGGATCATCAGAGCGTAAAGGCGCAAAACCCTGGATAGTGATCCGAGCACTATATCTCGGGGGTTCTCACACCATGAATCGAAGGGCAATATCTCCATGGAGATGTGTCAGGTTGGCAGTTGAACCGACAATGTGATATCACAGCCAGTAGGGCAGGCATTCATCATGTGTATTTTCTATCTATTTGTATGCTTTTCCGACTTGATATTATTTTCCTATATGTATAACATGCCTAATTGCTATTTGAATTAATTGCTATATATGCTTTTATCTGTGTTTTACTTGTATTGTATATATTTGTGTTTTCTACTGGGATTGAGGAGGTTCAGAAGGCGGTAGCGATGGGATCGCATGGAGGATCGGTTGGTGAAGGCTGTGGGACAGCGGTGTTTGATTAGATTAGAAATCCCCTAAGATAGATTACCCTTTATGGTGCTATGGTTTTAAGTTTTGTTAAGGTTTTACCTGTTATGCTTATTTGGTTTAGAATGCTTTAATCTTGAATTCTTGTGATGGATATGGCGTCTAGGATTGCCTTTGGCGTCCCAGGGTCTTATATCCTACATCACTAGGCACTGTTACCATACTGAGAACCTCCGGTTCTCATATCATATTTCTGTTGTTGTTTTCAGATGCAGGTCATAACCCACCATAGTAAGTTTTCTGGTTGGTGACAGAAGCGGAGGATCTGGATACTCTTTTTGGGTCTTTGGATTTATTTTGAATTATGTCTCTCACTTTTGTATTTTGTTTCACCTAGAGGCTTGTATTTGAGAGAACAAAATTTATATAAGCTGTTTTTACTGTCTGGGTTCATGTATTGTCTGTATATGACTAGTCGGCTTAAACTTCGCAAGCCGTGGCTAGCGTCTTATGATATTATAATATTATTCTATGATATTTTGTTATGTCGTACCTATTCCTTGTGCCTTAAGTTAGTAGCTTTGCTAGTACGTTTTGCGCCTTGTTTTTGAGCTATATCTTTCATCAGGCTTCTAGATAATATTATTCCTTCTATATATCATATGTATGAGTTTAGAACTGTCGTAATCCTTGATTAATCTTTGCTTTATGATGCGAGGTAAAACTTAGGCTAATTGGGGTGTTACATTTAGTAGTATCAGAGCGGTTCGTCTTCATGAGCATGAGGGATGGACTGATTGTGCTTCATTGCATACTCTGTGTGTCTTTTTTTTTATGCTATTAGGTTATTTACTTGATATTTCATAGCATGCTTGTTTGTGAGTGCCTGTTTGGAATAATTGAAATACTAGACTTTTGATATTGGGACTGATCATCTCGATATCGATTGTTTGGTGTAGACAGGAAACCCAATGGCCACTCGCAAACGAGGTTGAGCACGTTCACGAGAGAGTAGGAATGAGCAACCGGCTGATAACCATGCCGAATTCATGGCGGCGATGGCGAACCTGGCGAACACCATGGAAGCGAATGCTGCTACGACTCTGTAAGTTGTGCAGAGGTTAACCCAACCGGCCAAAAGCGAAAACGACAATGGAAAAGGTATTGAGGATAGCTTGAGAGGTGTTCCAAGAACTCTAGATGCTTTTCAGAAAGCTGGCCTGCCAATTTTCAATGGTGCAACAAACCATACTGAAGCAGACAACTGGTTCCAAGCTGTGGAGCGTGCATTGCTAACTCAACATGTACCGTATGACAAGTTCATGGAATTTTTTGCAACTTTTCAACTAGTGGGAGGAGCCCAACAATGGTGGCAAGGAGAGCGCCGATTGCTACACCAACAGAACGTGAACATTACCTGGGCGTTCTTCAAGGAAGTTTTCTACAAGAAGTACTTTCATGAGTCAGTAAGTTAGGCCAGAGAATTAGAGCTCTTACAGCTGAAGCAAAGGTCCATGACTATAGCAGAATACACCAGCAAGTTCGTGAAACTCTGCAGGTTCTCAAGGATAAGTCAAGGTACTTCTAGGTTCTATGAGTGATGAAAATACGTCAAATGTGAAGTAGGGCTGAGGGAAGATATCAGACGTGCTGTGGCTCCATTGGAGATGAGAAAATTCTATGAATTGGTGGGGAATGTGAGGGTTGTTGAAGAATATGCAAGGATGGTAGCCTCATCAAGGAACACTCATGGAGGGAATGCTAGTACGGAACGCAACGATTACCTTGGACCAAAGGGACAAAACTTTAAGAGATATGGTAAAGAAAAATGGTCAAGAGCTTACTCCCCTACTATAAAATGTCAGAAATGTGAGAACTACCATCCAAATAAGCCATGCCAGTTGGGTAAGAAGCTTTGTTACAAGTGTGGCGCACCAGGACATTTGGTTAGAGATTGTCGCTGCGGGAGGAACCGAGATGAGGCTCAGAATCAACAGTCAGGCCGTGTGTGTACCGTGGATGCACGTGAAGCGACAGGGTCGGATCCTCTGACGAGAGGTAAGCGTATGTCTTGAGTATTATATTGTCTGGACCTGATGATAGTTTGGTTCTATCTTTTGCAAAACCGTCGTTAGGGTTACGAGAGCTTGGGGTTTCTTTGGGAGTAAACCATGGGGAAGAAAGATTCTAATGGCGGTAGCCGTGGATGTTGGGCTTGTGATGACGAACGATCAGAGTGGACGTGTCGAAATGGTTAACAGGTATGACTAGAAGTCTTGGCGATTCCCTGCATGGGTGATGGGTGCAGTTAAGCACTAATGGCAACGGAAGTACCGACTAGCGCCTTTGCGGTTTTCAACTATGATTTTTGCGATTTTAAGGTTTAGAATGATTTCTAATCCGATTTGAAACTTTGGTTTAAATGATTTGGTTTTGAAACTAATATTGGAACTTTTGATCAAATGATACGATTTAAAATGAAAAAGTGACTCGTAAGATTTTGTTCACTTGTGATTTTGGCTTATAAATTTTAATTTAACAAAGGGGATTCAAATGGAAAGGTTTTGATTTAAAGGTTTCGATTATTTTGGGCTAATCATGCTTTAAAATGTTTGATTTACAAATAAACGGTTTTTAACTCTTTTGATAAGGTTTTAACAATGGACTCATTTAGATTGAAGTTATTTTAAAGGTTTTGACAAATATTACAAAATCGGTATTTGGTTTAAGGAAAAATTTTTGGATTCTTAATGATAATGATCAGAGTGACGCAGCGGAAGTTGTACACTAAGTTGTCGACGTGTGAGTTCTGAAAGGAGGAAGTGAATTTCTTAAGGTCACGTAGTGAGCAAAGAGGGAATGACCGTAGATCCTACTAAGGTAGAAACGGTGATGGAATGGAAAAGACCGACAATGGTGATGGAAGTCAGAAGCTTATTGGGTTTAGCCAGAGATTACCGGAGATTCATTGAAGGATTTTCCCAGATTGCACTACCGATCACTAAGTTGACAAGGAAGGAAGTGCCATTTGTGTAGACATTGAAATGTGAAGAAAGTTTTTAGACTCTGAAGCAGAAGTTAACTCCAGCACCTGTTTTAATCTTGCCTGAACCGCATTAACCGTTCGAAGTATACTGTGATGCTTCTCTGAAGGGTTTAGGCTACGTGATGATGTAACACTGGAATGTGGGGGCTTACGCATTGCGTCAGCTGAGACCGCATGAGGTGGATTACTCAACTCATGACTTGGAATTAGCGGCGATTGTGTTTGCATTGAAGATCTGGAGACACCACTTGTATGGAGTAAGGTTTAGCATCTTTTCTGATCATAAAAGTCTCAAGTATGTCTTTAATCAGAAAGAGCTTAATATGCGTAAGAGAAGATGGATGGAGTTGCTTAAAGATTACGATTTCGAGTTATGTTATCACCCTGGAAAGGCGAATGTGGTAGCAGACGCTTTGAGTCGGAAGTCCTTAACGATTGCTTGGATGAGAATCAAGGAAGAGGAGTTAGTGGATAAGTTCGTGGATCTTATGCTGGATATCGGTGAAGTTTTAGGAAAGGTTTGTTTGAACCAGCTACAGATCTCAAGCACGTTTAAGGCAGAGATTCAAAGGGCTCAGCAAGATGAGCAGAAGCTTCAACAATTATTTCAACTAGTTGGTAAGAAGAGGCGTGAAGAATTCACTAAGGATGGTAAAGGATTATGGAGATACAAGGGAAGGATCTGTATAACGAATGTCGGAAGTTTAGACAAGATTTGTTGTCGGAAGCTCACAACAGTGGGTTTTCCATTCATCTCGGAAGCACGAAAATGTATTATGACTTGAAGAAGATGTTCTGGTGGCCTAAGATGAAAGACGATGTATCTACAGTGGTATCCAAGTGTTTAACGCGTTAAAAGGCGAAGATAAAGCATCAGAAGCCGTTAGGACTGATAAAGCCTCTTGAGATTCCTCAGTGGAAGTGGGAAGGAGTCGCAATGGATTTTTGTGACCGAGTTACCGTGGACCAGGTTGGGATTTTGATGCGGTTTGGGTGATCGTGGTTCGCTTAACCAAATCCACTCATTTCTGTCTACCTGAGTGAACTGTTCTATAGAGGAGTTACCGAGGTTGTATATGAAGGAGATAGTAAGGTTGCATGGTGTGCCGTCGAGCATAGTATCGGACCGTGATCCCCGATTTACATCAAGGTTTTGGGGAGCTTTCCAAAGAACTTTCGGTACGAAACTATGCCTCAGTACTGCATATCATCCACAAACGGATGGACAGTCGGGACGGACTATTCAGTCACCGAAAAATATGTTAAGAGCATGTATTTCTGAGGGTTACACCGACAACTGGGATTGGAAGAGCGATTAAGACCAAAGAGTTGAACCCGAGGTGTATAGGACCATTCGAGATTCTAAGGCGATTTGGGCTGGTGGCGTATCAAGTAGCTTTGCCACCCCCTGTTTATCTTGCATGACGTATTCCTCGTGTCACGACTCCATAAGTACACGTCGGATGCGGCTCATGTGTTAGAAACTGAGTCGGTCGAGTTGAGAGAGGGCTTGACATTCTAAGTGACACCAGTAAGAATCGATGATAATCGAGTGAAGAAACTGCGAGGAAAGAGAGATTCATTGGTTAAGGGTGCTTGGAGAAGAGTAGGAGTTGGAGAGCATACTTGGGAATTGTAGAACGAGGTGCGTTGGCAACTTGTTGGATTGGTAATGCTGAAACTAGGATGCTTCGTGGGGAATATGTATATATATATATATATCGCGTGGTTCGGATTTTTGAGGGCGAAAATCTTTTTAAGGAGGGGAGGATGTAAGAACCGGAATTTTCACGAATAAAATTATTTAAATGCCCAAATTTAATTCCGAAAAGTTAGGATGAGAATTTGAGGATTTAAATATGATTTTCGGACTCAGTAGGTCCTTCCGAGTCAAAAAATATGTTTTCTGCGAAAATTTGTGAAAAACCGTGAACTGGCAGTGGAACCGGTTGAACCGGTTTAAGTCTGCTTGGTGCTGCATGAGAAGCAATGAAAACAGCCGAAAACCTTAGAAAAATATTAGAGATGAAAAGCCGGGCGTTAGTGTTAAAAGTTTGGCCCGGAATTGGGCCAAACGGGCTGAAAACGCTAACGGGTTTAACCGGACCCGAGTTGAGCCCATGTCCATCATATATAACGGTTCATTAATGAATCCAAACACTCATAACACACTTAAACACACATACACTCAGCTGAAGAGAAGGGGAATAAGAGAAACCCTTGAGTACTATTCACTTCAATCTTTCCAAGCTAATATCTTGAGCTATAGTGCTCCGATTTGCGTGTCGTCAGTGGCTACACATTCCTTGTGAAAAGCTCTACAAAACCCATATAAGAAACTTGTAAGGAAAGTTTGAAATTTTCTCAGTTCCTCGCCTCTAAATTTCGGGTTTTTAGGGCTTTGGGTTAAATGAGTTTTTGTAATTTTGGATGTTTAGGTTTGCTCTAATCCTTGCTTAGCATTGAATTTTTGCTATCAAATCTGTTGGAAAAGTTAAGAGCCACTAAACCCTTGTGATATTATGTTTAAATGGAACCCTAGGTTGATTTTGTGGTGATTTATATGTATATAGCTTGATTATTGTGAGTTTAGAGCTTGTTGATGCTTGTTGGAGTTACATTGGTAGTTGGAATTTGGTTGAAAGCTCATTTGGTTCATAAAGGGAATCGACTAAGGTATGGTTTCAGTTTCCTTTATGTAGTATATAATATTCATGGACACTTAGGCTAGTGACCCATAGGATAGGATTGGATTTGAATGGTTGATGAGTTGTTGGATGCTATTGTATGATGATGTATGATGAAATGATGATTTTTGAGTTTGATATTGATAATTGATAATGGTATGATGAGGATGAATGATTTATGAAGTTGGGGAGTGAATTATGTTGATAATTGTGATATTGATGTTAATTGATTGGGAATATATTAATGAGGTTTAATTATATGTGATATATTAATGTGGAGATTGAGGATGAGAAAAGGTGGAGAAATATGTGGTAAGCTTGGTGCAATATGCCATAGAGTGTTAATTTTGATGAGAATTGGTGTTTGTAATGGTTTAGTTTGGTTTTGGTTGTGATTTATAAAGAAATTGAGGAAATTGTGATGTTGGGTAAAAGTTGAATTTTGGTGAACTTTGTCTGATCATAACTTTTGCCTTGTTTTTCAAAATTGGTTGAAATTTATTTAGAACTAAAGATCTTTGAAAACCCTTTCATTCGATATAATGTTTTTGAAATTTGGAATTTTGTAGAGGAGGTTATGATCATTCAAAAATGGTGTTGAAAATTTGAAATTCTACAAAGTTACAGAATTTTATGTTTTCTGATGTGTGCGCACGCACACTCTGCGAAAATTGTGATCTGTGCGTCTGCACACGCAGAAGAAGGCAATCTGCTTGTGGCGTTGGCATAGCTTGCGCGCGCACACACCAATCAGAAATTGCAACATATGCGTACGCACAGACCTGTGCGCACGCACACGTTGGGGAGGCCAGTCTGTTGGGGGCGCTGGCACAGGTGGTGCGAGTGAACAGATTTTGTAAGATTTGACACTTGTGCATACGCACACCCCTGTGCGTACGCACACATTTTAAAACACTCTGGAGCGTGCACGCACACATCCCTATGCAGCCGCAAACGCCCTGTTTCTCAAAATTTTATTTGTTTTTAACTATTCTACCTTCCCAACGAGGTTGTAAGCTTCTTAACACTATTCTTAGACTCTTGGGCCTATTTTTGGACTTTTAAAACATTTTGAAAGAATGTAGGGATATTAGATGATATTATTTGGAAAAACTTAGAAAACAAAGGCCTAGGCTTCTGGTGTGCTGAGGAATGATGAACTGTTGATGTGTAGAAACTGAGATATGAATAGACAGTGGTTGAGATGAGTCGGGGACTCGAATTGAGAGGATGGATCCATGTATACTGAAAATGTTTTCTGAAAACCACTGATATATTGTTTTTACTGAGATTATGAGATGCTATGCGCTCGGCAGGGACGGCAGTTGGATCCCGCTTGTCGAGGTAGCGGCGGCGGCGTAAGGCGGTGGTTCGTCCTGCTTGCGCTTAGATGTGAGGTCGGTGACAATAGATCCCGCTCGCATCCCTTCGGATCATCAGAGCGTACAGGCGCAAAACCCTGGATAGTGATCCGAGCACTATATCTCGGGGGTTCCCACACCATGAATCCGAAGGGCAACATCTCCATGGAGATGTGTCGGGTTGGCAGTTGAATCGATAATGTGATATCACAGCCAGTAGGGCAGGCATTCATCATGTGTATTTTCTATCTGTTTGTATGCTTTGCCGACTTGATATAATTTTTTTATCTGTATAACATGCCTAATTGCTATTTGAATTAATTGCTATATATGCTTCTATCTGTGTTTTACTTGTATTGTATATATTTGTGTTTTCTACTGGGATTGAGGAGGTTCGGAAGGCGGTGGCGATGGGATCACATGGAGGATCGGTTGGTGAAGGCTGTGGGACAGCGGTGTTTTATTAAATTAGAAATCCCCTAAGATAGATTACCCTTTTATAGTGCTATGGTTTTAAGTTTTGTTAAGGTTTTACCTGTTATGCTTATTTGGTTTAGAATGCTTTAAGCTTGAATTCTTGTGATGAATATGGAGTCTAGGATTGCCTTTGGCGTCCTGGGGTCTTATATCCTACATCACTGGGCACTGTTATCATACTGAGAACCTCCGGTTCTCATACCATATTTCTGTTGTTATTTTCAAATGCAGGTCATAACCCACCAAGGTGAGTTGTCTGGTTGGTGACAGAAGCGGAGGATCTGAATACTCCTTTTGGGTCTTTGGATTTATTTTGAATTATGTCTCTCACTTTTGTATTTTGTTTTGCCTAGAGGCTTATATTTGAGAGAACAAAATTTGTATAAGCTGTTTTTACTGTCTGGGTTCATGTATTGTCTGTATATGGCTAGTCGTGTTAAACTCTGCAAGCCGTGGCTAGTGTCTTATGATATTATACTATTATTCGATGATATTTTGTTATGCCGTACATATTCCTTGTGCCTTAAGTTAGTAGCTTCGCTAGTACGTTTTGCGCTTTTCAAATCCTGTTTTTGAGTTATATCCTTCATCAGGCTTCTAGATAATATTATTCCTTCTATATATCATATGTATGAGCTTAGAACTGTCGTAATCCTTGATTAATCTTTGCTTTACGACGCGAGGTAAAGTTTAGGCTAATTGTGGTGTTACAAGCGCCACCGTCACCTCCACTCTTTTGGTTAGCTTCAAATAAAAATGGCGACAGCTCCTGACGGTTCCGGTGGCAACAACGGCGGTGAAGGAAACCACCACACCTTCCCTTCTTCTCCATCGCGTCCTCTCTCTCTCTATGTCATCTAACTCTTTTTGTGGCAGCTTGACGACGATGCTCTTCACGGCTGCGGCTATGGAAGGTTCAGCGGCTCCCTCCCGTGACCTCTCCCGAATAAAAGTGACGTAAACGTGAAGAGGAGAAAGATACAAACACTTTAATCGGATTAGATTTTTTATTGGAGTTACAGAGATAAAAAAATCAAACGCCGAAGGTTATAACTTCCATGGCTTCTCGTTCTCTCTCACGCATAGCTCCCTCCCTTTTGCTCTTTCTTGGTTCCGTTGAAAAGAAAAGAAAAGAAAGGAGGAAGAAGATTGTATATGATATTAATAAAAGGGCAAGTGTCATTAAGGCCACGTGTCACTCATTTAAGCTGCTGAGTCAGCGATTTAAGTTATAAATATCTTAAACGGATAACTATAAAAGTTGGATATATTAAAACACAAGTAATAATATATATATATATATATATATATATATATATATATATAGGGATAAACATATATGAGTTACTAATATAAATGACATTAATAACATAATGATAAAAGATATACGGGGAAATATTAGCAAAGGTAAGTTCACTAAAAGGTACTGATATTTGTAACAGCCCAGACCACCCGCTAGCATGATATTGTCCGCTTTGGCACACAAGACCTCACGGTTTTGCCTTTAATGATAGGGATGATAGCCGAAGCCCCCCACACTCACTTGTTAAAACGCATTATGCTAGGGAGAAGTATCCACACCCTTATAAGGCATGCTTCGTTCCCCTCCCCAACTAATGTGGGACCTTACAATCCACCCCCCTAAGGGAGCCCAACGCCCTCACTTGCACATCAATTCGAATTTCGGCTCTGATACCATCTGTAACAGCCCAGACCACCCGCTAGCACGATATTGTCCGCTTTGGCACACAAGGCCTCACGGTTTTGCCTTTGACGATAGGGATGATAGTCGAAGCCCCCCACACTCACTCGTCAAAACGTATCATGCTAGAGAGAGGTATCCACACCCTTATAAGACATGCTTCGTTCCCCTCTCCAACCAATGTGGGACCTTACAATATTTACTCATACCGACAGATTTTAAACTAAATAATAATATTAACTAAACTTTATTTTAATCAAAGAAGGTAATAATAATAATAATAATAATAATAATAATAATAATAATAATTTTATTTTTCTTGAAATATCTTGTTATAATAAAAAAATTATATATAAATCATAATATAATGAATTTTTAAAAAATCTAAATATAAATATATTATAATTTATTTTATTAATCGAAGCTTTTTTATTTTTAAAAACTAATTTATTAAGAATAATTAAATTGATTTATGATGATTAGAGTTTAAATTAATTATGATACATTTATTTATATTTATTTTTTTTTTTTAAAATACGGGTTGTTATACGACTACATGACGAAGTTTCTGAAGGTACAATATGAACAAAAGAACATTGTTATACCCAAAACACAGAAATTATTTTTTTTATGGACTGCATGTGGGTGTATTGGCTGGATATTGCCCAAGTAGGGGAATTGCCGATGGGTGGAGCTCACCTTCAACATGCCGGGGGCGTGGTGACTGCGCGGGAGAGTGAGGTGGCAGCATGCCAGCAACACGCCGGGGGCATGCTGACTCACCACGCGGGGGGCGTGGTACGATAGCTGACTCACCACGCAGGGGGCGTGGTACATGGAAGACCGTGACGCGCAACAGGGTTGCTCGGAGTTCCGATGCTGCATAAAGCATCACGCGGGGGGCGTGTTGCCAGCCCTGCCTGCATGCAGGGGACAGCCCCCCACCCCGAGAACCAGCGCCAGTTTATATATATATATATGCATTCGGTGATGAAGAATGGAGGTTCATTGCAGCAAGGAAGTCTTTCTTCTTCTCCTCCTATTGAGGTGAAGCCAATATACGAGAGAAGGAAAAAAAGGAAGTCAGTGTGTGTTTGTGTTATTGTAGGTCTGAAAGAAAAAATATATTAGTTTTAAAGATTAAAAAAAATGGTACGTAATTATTTGGCGCCTGAAGAACATATTGTCAACTATTTGGATCATCCTATTTATGTAAGTGGATAAATTTATTTATTTTGCTGTATTTAAAGTTTATTTTATTTTTTATGTTTTTTTATTTTTTTATGCATATATATTTTGTAATTTGAATATTATTGTGTAATTTATAAATGTTTTAAGAATATAATAATAATTTTTATAAAATAAACGTTGATAATAATAATAAGATGTATAATTTGTTATAATTTTTGTTATTAGTTGAACAATAAAAAAAATATTTTAACTGTGTAAAAAAGTATATGTTACGTATGAGTAAGTAAAAATAATATATTATATTATATTGTTATTAAAAAAATAATATATTATATTATAAAATAGTATATTATAATATGTTGTTATTAAAATAGTATATTATATTATAATTAAAAAATTGAAAAAATAAATAACTATTAAATATAATAATACGTAGAAAAATATTATATTATATTATATTATATTATATTATATTATATTATATTGTTACTAAAAAATAAAAAAATAAATAATTTGATAAAATAAATAAAGATTATTAAATAATATGTAATAGATAAATATTATTAAATATTGTTATTGTATAAATATGTTAATGTTTATTAATTAATTTATAAGGATTATTATTTAATTAATGTAACATATATCTTTGTTGATGCAGCCTAACAGGAATTTGTTAGTACGTAAACTGGATCCGCCACAGACGTGGAATCCGATGGTGGAGAACTACTTACGCGCCACGGGATTCTTCCACGTCTCTAGAATTGGAATCATAAGAGGATTTCACCCCATGCTAGCTGCTCTGGTTGAAAGGTGGAGGCTTGAAACACACAGTTTTGTATTGCCGATCGGTGAGGTTACAGTGACATTAGAGGATGTCGCTCATATATTCGGCCTACCTATTGATGGAAAGCCTGTCAGTGGATGGACAGATAGTAGTAGCGACTTCGTTCAAAGTCAAGGCATAGCGATATTCGGTTGTCAGCCATCAGTCAGTCATAATGCGAAGTCCTATATAAAGCTGGGTTGGGTTCGACGTATCAGAGACGCAGAGCCGTTGGACACTGAGGAGTCCATCAGGAGATACGTCAGATGTCATATTTTCTGTTTGCTAGGGTCGACCCTATTCACGGACAAGTCGACCGCATATACCCATGCAAAATATCTACCACTGCTTCGCGATTTCGAGCAGATCCACACTTATAGTTGGGGGGCAGCATGTCTCGCGCAACTTTACAGAGCACTATGCCGTGCATCACGATATGATACAAAGGAGATGGATAGCCCTATGAATCTGTTGTTTGTTTGGGCATGGGAGCGAATGCCGTGTCTTGCTCCCGTACCGAGACAAACCCTTCCACCGGCCGAGATACCAGTTGCTAGGAGGTAATAAGTCTTATTTTAGTCGTGTGTTATATTCATGATGCATGATTTAGTTATGGTGAGTTATTTAAATTAATAATGTGTCAGGTGGAGTCATTCGGAACGGACCACAACATGGTTATCCAAGACCGTAGAGACATTCAGGCATGATATAGACTACATGCAGGAGGTAAATAGTTAAGGATTTTCTGTTCCTTTTTTCCAACCATTATTGTTACGGTTCTAATATGCCAATAATACTGTGGCAGTTTGAGTGGCGGCCGTACCACGGATTGATCATTTCGGACGAGTTGCACCCACATCTTTAGGTGTGCGACATCGTTGCTCCATTGTTGTCGTTCGAGTGTGTCGAGTGGCACCCTGCGGACCGAGTGATGCGTCAGTTTGGATATGCACAGCCTCCTCCGCGGGCAGCAAGGGATATTCCAGTTGATCAGCATTGCATCGTTCTACGTGGAGTGCAGCTTCATGACTGGACAGTTGTGCATGGGCCATGGACAGAGGAGTGGGCCAACAGGCGGCACAGTCGATTGCGGGATCAGCACCCCCTTCCGACTTGGGATTTTTTGCCGACGGTGGAGTACCGGGATTGGTACGTACGCTCCTATAGACATCTGTTGAGATTGACGCAGTACGTTCCTCATGATCCACAGCCACCTGCCCCACAGCATGCAGTGTTTGAGCCGATTCCTTACTATATACCACAGCCATTGGCCTACAGTCATGGTAGCCATCACACTCAGGGCAGCCACCACGCTCAGAGTAACCACCATTCTCATCACTCTCAGCACAGCCACCACGCTCAGAGCAGCCACCATTCTCAGCACAGTGACCACGGTCAATCCGGCCAGCATGATGATCCGATACTTACCATTCCGTCCGGTACAGATTGGTTTGACTTCTCCAGCGGCGGACACGGAGATAAGCAACTACAGCATTGGACCAACGTTAGTTTGGGTGGCTAGTCAGAATTTAGTGGTATCCCTTCACTGTCGGTGTCAGCTGACCCACATAGGGCATCAGTAGATATGGCTCATGGTTTGCTGGGTCGTACTACCGACCACACGTCAGGGAGTACGTCATGTGATAGTGGTTTTATCCATCGTCAGCGGGCATATGCAGTTCTTGACACGTTCAACCCCGGATCATCCGCTCCAGCAGAGGTAGGCGGGTCGGCCGCTCCGACATATGCAGCTGGGTCGGCCGCTCCTACAGAGGCAGGTGGTACGGGAGCTCCGGGGGTGGATGACGCAGTTTAAGGTCACCCATATGACCTACGAATGGAGTGAAATCCACCTGATAGGTATACTCCATCAAAGTTCGGTCTGGGCATTATGGGTAAGGGACTGGACTACTTAGCTGGAAAGAAGTGAGCTTCGATTTAGATTATCTAGATTTTATTTTCAGAATTAAGTTAAGGTAACTCGTGTTTAATGTTTGGTTTGTTAACTTATGTAACCCGTAGTTCTTTTTTGTATATTAACTTAAGGAAATCAGTTAAAGAGAATATTAAGCAGAAATTAAATTATCAATAGATAGACTTCATATGAAAAATACAGACATGTCTGATTTCAAAAGCATTAACTGGCAAAATGATGGTAAATTAAAAAGTACAAACATGACCATATTAAACTATGAACCAGTACCACTCGGTCCAGCACGCTGCGGATACCTACTCCGACTATGACCCTGAGCACCACATAGACGGCATATCCGAGGACCATGCATGTCACGTGAGTCCATTTCATTCAAGTATCGGGTCAGCTTGGGCCTGCCTTTAGACGTTCGCCTCAGGGCGGGATTAGCAACCAATGTCGGTCCCTCATAAGCAGGCCATGTCTCGGGATCTCCTAATGGTGTGAACTCAAATCTATAAATCTTACGAACTTCCGTCATCTTGTGCACATCATGCACATACAACTGCCAATCAAAACGCTGGTTAGCACAGCAAGCAATAACATGGCGACATGGTATTCGTTCAATCTGAAAGTGTCCACAGCCACACGTCCGTCGTGCAAGATCAACAACTAACACCTTTCCAGTAGTCATTTCGCGCACCTCAAACACTTTATTTCGTCTATCAAAGCGGTGCACAACTATATTCCCAGCATGTTGCATACTTGCTTCTATCCGCTGTTGCGCAAATGCGGAGTACGTATATCCAGCACGCTTGCGTTCATGAGTCTCGACACTTTTCCGCGTAATGAGTTCATTTAACCTATAATATGTTGCTCGGACCAGCGCCAACACAGGTAGATTACGGGCACCCTTCAACACTGAGTTAATGCACTCCACAAGGTTCGTTGTCATATGGCCCCATTGATGTCCCTCGTCGAATGCCAATACCCAATGTCTGAGTCCGATGGCATCGCACCACCTGGCATATGCCTCGCCTCGCTCTTCCAACCTCTTATAATTGATATTGTACTCCTCCACCGTTCTTGAATACCCTATGTTGACAACAAGCTTCTGCAAGTGAGGAACTTTGAATGCCCTTAGGAAGTTACTATCGATGTGTCTTATACAAAACATCCACCATGCTCTTGGAGGTTGCCAGTCACCACCGGAACGATTAACTGCTGCCCGTATTGACTCATGCCAGTCTGAGATCATACCCACCCCATCTTTTCTAACAACATACGTTCGCAGATTCCTGAGAAAGAAGTGCCACGCATCAGCTGTCTCCCCTTCCACCAAGGCAAAGGTGATAGGCACAATGTTCTGGTTCCCATCTTGTGCTACAGCGACTAGAAGTGTACCTTTGTATTTTCCGTATAGGTGTGTGCCGTCAACCTGAACCAGGGGCTTGCAATGCCTGAATGCCCTAATGCATGGATTGAAACTCCAAAATACACGATGCATTATTTTTACACCTTGTGCCTCCTCATTCCCGTTGTACAATGGTCGTGTTTCTATTTGGACAACTGAACCAGGCATCTTCTGCACCATGATCGAGAGCCACCATGGCAAGGCTTGGTAAGAATCCTCCCAACCACCAAAAATGTTGGCTATTGACTTCTGCTTTGCCAACCAAGCCTTTCGGTAACTGATGGTATAGTTGAACCTCGACTGGACTTCTGCAATTATATATTTCACCTTAATGGTCGGGTCCGTCTCGACCAATGGCCTTATAGCCTCAGCAACTGTATCTGAGTCCAACTTGGAATGATCTTGTGAAATCGTTCCGATCGTGCACGTGTGCCTACCGTTGTATCTACGTATCTCCCAACATTCTTTTTTCCGTATCAAGCTGGCTCGGATAAGCCAGTCACATCCACGCCCGTACATCTTGCATTTTGCATAGAACGTCTGTGGCTCAGACTCATACACCTCATAGTCAACTCCTTTAGATATAGTGAAATTTCTAATTGCTGCGACGACCGACTTTCTACTACTGTATTCCATTCCAATCCGGAACTCTCCGTCCACAAGATCAGCAACGCCTACGAAAGTCAAAATCATCATTTATTGCTAAAGCCAATGTTTAAACTAACAAAAACTTATTATTTAGTCAACACGTACCTATATTTGCATATTCCAGAAACTCGGGGGCATGCATGGCCTCGAGATCCAACTCACGCATAAAAGGTGGAACGTCCATCGGTTGACTGCTAGACGGATGAACCACTACATTCTCTGTTGCTGCTTCAACTCCCACATCACCATCCTCATCTTCGTCACCGGCCTCATAAGTGGCTTCGAAGTCCTCTTTGCTGTCACTATTCATTCCTTCGTACACTGCAGCTCTATCGTCATGTATGTCTATATCGTTTTGAACCTCCACAGTTTCAAACTCAACGTACAACTCAATCTGTGGGTGTCGCATCTGAGTCTGCCGATGAATTTGAAACATATTCTGCATACTCGCTTCATCAGTAATCGGCAGGACATCAAACTGTATTAGACCACCAAAAACTACAATCGGATTTCGATACAGAATTATGCTCACTCTCATTAATGTACCATTTTCCATGCTTTGACAGAGGCCGTTCTGCAGCTCCATTAACGTCATCGTGCATGGAACCACAAACGAAAACGGATTCTGGGACACAAACCTCACTCCCTCATGAGTATTATGTATTATCTCACCGTTGTGATACACCACCAAATTTGCGGTTCCCTCCATTACACTAACAATATCCTCAAAGAACACTCAAAACACACTCAAATCTTCTTCACTTTGCAAACTACCACCGAGCTCTGCCTTATACAGAGAGGTGAACTTAACACGTGCCCCACGTGCTGACTCAGCACGCTCCCCACGTGTTGCATACTTGGACCAATGCATGTTCGCTACGTCAGCACGCCCCCCCACGTGCTTCCTCTACTCCGCCAACCATTGATCGCCACGTCAGCACGCCCCCCGCGTGCTGACTTAGCACGCCCCCTGCGTGCTTCCCCTTCTGTGCCAACCAGTGATCGCCACGTCAGCACGCCCCTTGCGTGCTGACTAAGCACGCCCCCTGCGTGCTGCTATGTTGGCCCAACCAGATCAACCCACGTAGCCTCCACGCCCCCCACGTGGTTCATGCAACACGCCCCCTGCGTGTTGTGCCTCCATCTGACACGTCCATCTTTGTGTTATACACACAGTTGTTCCATTTTCAGGGTTTACACCATAATGTTTTCCATATTTAAATTAATGAGCTCCCAAAACACTAGTTTTTTTTCTTTTTACCATGTTTAAGGTTCCATTCTAATACATTATGTCAAGTCAATTGCTAACTCGAACAAGTCTGATTAAAAACTTTTAATTTTATGAAATTGAATTAAATTCCATTAGAAATAGAATTTCAATCAAAATTAAATTAAATTTTAATATTTAAAATAAATTAATAAAATTACAAAATTAAATTTTATTGTTTAAAATATTTATCAAATGAATTTAAATTTTATAGTAGATAATTTTTTATTAACATAAGATTGTATTTAAATAATAAATATACTTATTCATTAAATTATATGAAATAATTAAAAAGGTTATATTTTTTATTAAAATTTTCTTTAATTAAAATTTGTTTACCTCTCATTTTCTTCAACTAGTGTATTAACAAGCATTGACGGGTCTATTAATCTAATATTTTACAAAATATAATACTAAAATTGAAATTATCCAATAAATAATAAAATATTTTATTTTATAAATTATAAAATAAAAAATATTAAAAAAATAAATTAGACACCAAATAACTCTCATATTCCATTATATATATATAAAAAGTATAAACACAAACAATTTTGTTGAATTTCAAATTATTAGAATGGAAGTATTTTTCAACAGAAGATAAGAAAAAGGCTGAATCATGAACATGCTTAGTTGATTCGACCATAAATCAAGATTGAAAACTTATGAAGATTGTCAACAATTATGTTGGCTATAAATTTTGGTTTTAAGTCTTGATTTACGTGGACGGTCGTGAAAGATCACTCAAACATAGTGACTTGATCGTATACGTTTGACAAAAGTAATTACTACTTACTAGACATTTGAAGAAGAAGCAGTTACCATAATAGTTTGGTGGTGATATAATTATAATTTTATAATTGTTAAAATTGCAAATAAATAGAACTCATATTTAAAAAGGGTTGAATTTATTTAAAAAAGAGAAGCCAGGTTGACAGCCGCAGCATCGCGGCATCGAAGAGAAGGTGAAGAAGGAGAGGTGGGACTTGGGAGGTATAGAGACTTAGAAAGAGTACTGTGTGAGAAAAAGTGAGTGAAAAAAATAAAAAAAAAAATAATTAGATTATAATAATATTTTATATATTTTATTATTTAAATAACATGTCAGTAAAATAAATTTTTAAATTAGATTTATTTGAATGGAAATTGGTTTTGGATAAAAAAAAATTGAATTAAGAGAGTTTCCAAACACTTTGTAAAAGAAATTCTACTGAATTCACAATTTAGTCTTAGGCTTTGGTTGTGTCAAATCTTTTCTTATTAGTTAGAATCGTTAGTGTTTATTTATCCAAAGCATCACTTAGGATCAAATAGACCATAAGTTGATAAGATTTGTTTTTTTTCACTTCTTATGTGGTGAGAGTAAATACCTATAGTAGTCCCTGAGATTCACGCAATTACCCATAGTAATCCCTAAGATCCCGATTTTTCTATTGTAGTCCTCCAGATAGAGTTTCGAGCACTCAAACTAGTCCCTGGCCATATTTCAGGTGATGACTCATCACCAGAGTGCTGACGTGGCCTCGGATTGCCACGTGGGACGTGTCCAAAACGACATCGTTTTGGATTTGGTGTCCTTGAAAGCCAAAAACGACGCCGTATAGTTGTTACTTAGTATGAAAAACAGTTTTCTCCCCCAACACAAACACTTCGTCTCTTCTTCTTCCACCCTCTGACTTCTTCTTCATCTCCCCATCAATGGCGTAGCGTTAGGGTTGTATTTGCTGGGTTTACGAAAATTTGAGAGAATAATTCATCTGATCAGAAGTTGTTATCGCTCTTCCCTTCCCTTCCTTCACCACAAACACGAGGTTCTGACGTTGTGATCGGACTCAAGGTAACCTTCATTTTTTTTTACTCTGCATTTTGAATACAGTGTTGGTTGATGATAGCATTGGTCAGTGTAGTTGAGGTTCTGGAGTTTTGGTGTCATTGTAGTGTCTAGGGTTTGAATCTTAGTTGGGGTTTGTGGGGTTGCTGTAATACCCGAATGAAACAGGGATGAAACAGGGAGATGTATGGAGGTTTGAAAAAATATGTTTTCTTGTGGAGATTATTTTTCCTTTTTAATGCATGAGTAGGCTTTCAAATTCTCCCTGTATATTGTAAACATTTTAAATTTCTTGCAGATGGAGGAGAAGTTGGACATCATGTTTCATCATGGGGGTGACTTCAAAAAAAATTCAGAAGGGATTATGATATATTCTCCGAACAACAAGGCCTATTTATTATAAGTGTTATCAGTAACTGAGTTTGTTTCCTAAATCCTAAGTGGGAACTCTGTTCTAATTTGTTATCAATGAATGTGTATTTGGCTGTACCTTCAGAGAAAATTGCTTAATATTTCTTTTGATTTAACAATGTTCTAGACCTAGAAGTCAGTTTCCATTTCAGAAATGTATACTTGACCTTCAATTCCTTCTTTTAAAAGGTTTAATTTATGTATTTAAATTATCGTTGTTGTCACTGCTATTGTTTTCTTATTATTTTAAAAACTATGATATTTGAAGTGATGTAGTGAATAAATGGATATCACAATTAATTGCAATTGCCACTGAACAAATGATAAAGAAAAAAGATGAAAGGTATCCATTGATTTCTTTTTCAATTGCTAAATGAACCTTTGGAGTTTGTAAAAGTTTTGGCATGTAATCTTTTCATATTTATTACAAACATGATGCAATATTTTTCTAGTTGTTCCCTGCTTCTTTACAGTTGTTAGATTTTCATGTTCTTGTTTTTCTGCATTCAGGATCAACAGTTTTCCATTCTCTAGCCAGTTGTAGCATATTACAAAAATGGGTTAATATTTTTCAAAGCTGTTGGTGCATATTTACAATCTTGAAATTGTGGTTCTTACAGGATTCATAGAACAGGAGAACTTTTGACCTATATTCGCACTTTGAAGATGTATGGATGGGAACTTATTTTTTCTAGTTGGTTGATGGAGACAAGATCTTTGGAAGTGAAACACCTAGCTATAATGCTTTAAATTTTGATTTTACATCTTTAGAAGTGAAACTGAAAAATTTTCATTGAAACCCACTAAGCTAGTGTTCAACAACGGCATAATTTAATTGATTACTATCTTATTAATTTTGATCCTCATGTTTTATCCATGTGTTTTTAGACTCGGAAGTACTTGGATGCATGGTGTGTATTCTTTTGGGCTACTACATCATGTTTCATCAGTGTTTAGGAAGAAGTTATGGAAGAAGAAGAAGAGGTGAACAAGACGAAGAAGGGAAGTGTATGAGAATTTGGGGATTTAGGGTTACATATACTAGGGGGGACCAATCTGGATAAAAATTGGAACTTAGCCAGCTCAACTAGCCGTTGGGAGTCCTCCAGCGTGGCAATCCGAGGCCACGTCAGCGCTTCGGTGATGAGTCATCACCTGAAATATGGTCAGGGACTAGTTTGAGTGCTCGGAGATCTATCTGGAGGACTACAATAGGAAAATCGGGATCTTAGGGATTACTATGAGTAATTGCCTGAATCTCAGGGACTACTATGGGTATTTACTCGACTATGGAATCCTACAAGGCAACATATAACCATCACATAAATCCAATACCTGGACAACCGCTGTGGGAGGTTTCAGAATTTAATAAGCCACGTGCACCAAAGGTTAAGCGGCCACCAGGAAAATTAAAGATGAAAAGAAGAATGGATTCGGATGAAAAACATGGAGGAGGTAAGAGATCGAGGGTAGATACTAAGAACAACGATAACACTCATTTGAAAAGGCAGCTTGAAAATTTTACTTGCAGTTATTGTGGTGATAAAGGTCATACCAATAGAGGTTGCAAAAAAAAGAGATTGGCTGATGCAGCAGCAGCAGCTGCTGCTGCTGTGGCTGAGGCTGCTACAAAAAACAAAGTTGGCGAAGGGGGAGGAGATCCAACAGTCGACCAAACATGTGTTGCTACCTCTGAACGAACCAACAAGGTAAAGGAGGAAATGTACAATCTATTGATTTAGCACCTATTGCTTCAGTAGCCAGTGATGTCCAACCCGTCGAACTTGAGTTGTCTCAACCTACCTGTTTTGAACAATAGGATTCTCAGCAGGTAAAGATGTAAATGCCATTGTTATATCATAACCTATTACTGTATTTTAACTTTGGAACCTGAATATTTTTACATGATATAGGTTGCTGGAAATATAAGGCCTGCAAAGTTGCCGGCAAGAAGAAGAAGTTCTCCACCACCGAGTTCTGTCACAGTCAATCCATTGCAGGGTGCTAGTTCAGGAACAACATCAAGGATGGCAAGTTTAATGAAGTTTGTGCCTACTCCCGGTTTCAAAGCACCAAGGAAAAAGACTTGAAGAAATTAGCTAGATGTGTTTAGGGAGGTTATGAAAATTAGTATGTGGCATTAGGCCTTTAATGTTTTGTTAAAATTTAGACAATAACTACTAAGATCAGTCCTGGTTATTTTGATATCACAGTGGATCTTTTGATGTTAATACTCATGATGCTTGGTTATGCATCTTTTTTGTTCAACTCTGATAACTAATTTAATATAAATCTAGTTTGCTGTTTAACTTGCTTATTGTAATCCTATTTAAATATAACTCAGTTTTGTTGAATCATGTGAAAGTCACAGGAATACCACAAATTACTCTTTATTCATTCCATTCAAATATTTTTACACAATACATATTCCATTTCATTACATTACACACGAATCTTTCCATAATTTTTTCTTTAAAATTTGTAACACATCACTAACAAAAATACTACCATCATAAACACAGCTACCATCAACAAATTGGTCATGAATTTCTGACTTCTTACATCATTTTCCAACCTCCCAACCCTCCATGCTAGGTTCATCTTCATTCTACCATTGACTCTATCAGAATCTGCTATTCCATCACTTTCCTCTTATCCAATGTCAACCCAAACAAACATACTACACCAAGTCTTTTTTCTCGTCTGAAATGAACCAACAAAACACGATGAAATGAAGCAGGCAAGAACAAATGAACAAAATATCATATATTTAACTTACATTATAATTGGAATATCCAAAAAATGGCTTGTTTGAATTTGATTCTATTCTAGACCATTGCAGAATTGGACGATAACCATACCCACACCATTCCGGCACCCTCGCACTTCTGTTCTGACTTTGTGACCTAGCCCAATTACTGCTTGAAGGAGAGCAAATCGAGTTTTCAGTTGCGGTGCTTCCACCACCCACCATGGTGCTGCAACTAATACCGATAAATGACAAAGATTTAACAAGAGGAAGAGCAACAACAAGAAGAATAAGAAGACAAGAGGAAGGAAGAGAAAGGAAGACGGAAGTTAAAGAAGATCCTAACTCAGATAAATATGAGAAAATTAGGATTTTAGGGACTAAATTGGGTATGAATACAACCCTTGCCACGTCAGCTAGCCGTTGCAGGATCCAGCGTGGCAGAGAGGGTGCCACCATGGCACTCCGTTTGCTGAGTCATCACCGGAAAGGGCTGAGGGACTACATTGGTGCCCGGATCTAAATCTAGAAGACCAGTATAGGTAATTTTAAATCTCGAGGACTAAAATGAGTAATCGCGTGAATCTCAGGGACCAAAATGGGGATTTAGTCTTCCATATCCTAATATCCACAGACCACATATAGAAAACGTCTATGCAATAATCTGCAACCAAAGACGCATCAACTGCACTCAAACTAAACTTTTTTCCACATACTACAATCTCAAATTATGAATTGATCCTAGTCAAAGAAGGCAACAACTAACTCTAACTAGTTAGTTGTATTGTAAGATGCTATTATTTCCTTTCTCTAATTGCTCTATAATTATTTGTTTTTCCTCTATCTCTGAAATTGTAAACTCCCAATGTTGAATTAATCAATTTGAATCCTATGCTAAAACCAATGTCACACTAATAGCATGGTTATTATTCAACTTTCCCTGGTAAAAAAACAATTGCTTAAACAGAATTTTAAGATAATCATCAAATTAGCAAACTGAAAGTATGTTTGATAAAATAGTTTTTAAAATTTAAAGTATTATAATAAATATAAATGTAAGAATTAATTTAAAAATTAATTAATATATAAAGTTATATTAAATTTTTTAATTTTAATAAGTATAAACTATTTTTAAAAAGTTTCACTTCAAACATTTTTTAAAACACTTATCTTTTAAAAATTATAAACACAAATATATAAAAAAATTTATTTAACAAATATAAAATTAAGAATGGCAATTACACCCGAGAATATCTATAAGGTAACTATGATCGGAGGCTAACGGAAACCCACAAAATTTTCACTGGAATTGGGATCTACCCCTGTAAATAAATAGGATGGAGGCGGAGATTACCTGTCCCATGAAGACCAACAAAATTCCCACAAAAGAGAATTTATTTAAATGCCTTTACATATATAAGTTATATACTTAATTCATTTTATTTTAATTTGTATGTTAAAAATTTTATGTGTATGTTATTATGTTGAATTTGTATTTGAATTGTGTTTGATTTGATATTAGAGTATATTTAAGATCAATTAGATCAATTAACATTAATTATAATTATTTAGCATATCTGTATATTTGTTGTAGAATATTATGCTTTTATTACTTTGATTATTCTTAGCATCTATATATACCCTTATATATTGTATCATTTCATCACACTCAATAATACACAACACTTTCTTGATATTGTTCTTTTATTTTTAACATGATATCAAGAGCATAGGTTCTTTTTTTCTCCATGAAAATTAGTTCAGAGCCCTTTGTTTTTTCTTCTTCCGGCAGTGTTTTTGTCTATTTTTTTGATCCTTTCTCGATTCTTTGGTTCGTCACCCCCTTACCACCGTCTTCATCTCGTTGTTACGAATTCAACGAGTCCAGACTTGTCATCGAAAACCATTGGATGCGCTACCTCAAGGTCACTATCCATTTGCTTATCTTCCTCCTTTCAGACGCTTCCAGCACCATTGGATCAACGCTTAGGATCAACAGCCCAAAAACGTCACACATGTCAAGAAACGGTGCCTCACACTGACCCGCGTCTCTCCCGGCCCGATCCATTTTGTTTGCCCACGTTACATGCTAGCGCTGACGTGTCTTCTCTCTTTGGCAGACGTCGCCACGTGTCATCCATATGCTGACGTGGCACATAATGAGACCCATCTTAAGGTTTTTTTTATGAGCTCTTTCTGATTTTGACCTCCATTTTCTCAATTTTTACTCTGATATTGTAGTTTTCTTTTCTCTCTTTTATCTTTGTATCTACTATTATGAAAAAATCAGATATTTTTCAACCTATTCCTGTTATCATCAATGACTTTAACTATGCTCATTGGGTTAAAGTTATGAGAGGATTTCTCAAAGGGCGCAAACTATGGCGCTATATGATTGGTGATATTGTTTGTCCTATTGATGAGCGGATAATTTATATGCTTTTTGGCATTGTTTTTAGGTAGTTTTTAGTAAGTTCAAGCTACTTTTAGGGATGTTTTCATTAGTTTTTATGTTAAATTCACATTTCTGGACTTTACTATGAGTTTGTGTGTTTTTCTATGATTTCAGGTAATTTCTGGCTGAAATTGAGGGACTTGAGCAAAACTCTGAAAAAAGGCTGACAAAAAGGACTGCTGATGCTGTTGGAATCTGACCTCCCTGCACTCAAAATGGATTTTCTGGAGCTACAGAACTCCAAATGGCGCGCTATCAACGGCGTTAGAAAGTAGACATCTAGAGCTTTCCAGCAATATATAATAGTCCATACTTTATTCGAAAATTGATGACGTAACTTGGCGTTGAACGCCAAGTACATGCTGCTGTCTGGACTTAAACGCCAGAAAAACGTCATGATCCGGAGTTGAACGCCCAAAACACGTCATAACTCGGAGTTCAACTCCAAGAGAAGCCTCAGCTCGTGGATTGATCAAGCTCAGCCCAAACATACACCAAGTGGGCCCCGGAAGTAGATTTATGCATCAATTACTTACTCATATAAACCCTAGGAGCTAGTTTATTATAAATAGAACTTTTTACTAGTGTATTAGACATCTTGGGACGATTAGTTCTCAGATCATGGGGGCTGGCCATTCGGCCATGCCTGAACCTTTCACTTATGTATTTTTAACAGTGGAGTTTCTGCACACCATAGATTAAGGGTGTGGAGCTCTGCTGTACCTCAAGTTTCAATACAACTACTATTACTCTTTATTCAATTCTATCTTATTCTTATTCCAAGATATTCATTCGTACCCAAGAACATGATGAATGTGATGATTATGTGATGCTCATCATCATTCTCACCTATGAACGCATGTGATTGACAACCACCTCCGTTCTACATGCAATAGAGCTTGAATGTGTATCTCTTAGATTCCCCAACAGAATCTTCGTGGTATAAGCTAGATAGATGGCGGCATTCATGAGGATCCGAAAAGTGTAACCTTGTCTGTGGTATTCCGAGTAGGATCCTGGGAATCCGAAAAGTCTAACCTTGTCTGTGGTATTCCGAGTAGGATTCCGGTAATGAATGACTGTGACGTGCTTCAGACTTGCAAGTGCTGGGCGTTAGTGACAGACGCAAAAGAATCAAGGGATTCTATTCCAGCAGGAGCGGGAACCAACCAGTGATTAGCCGTGCTGTGACAGAGCCCGTGAGCGTAGTTTTCACTGCGAGGATGGGATGTAGCCTTCGGCCAGTGTGATGCCTCCAGACGATTAGCCATGCGAGTGACAGCGCAGAGGACCATTTTCCCGAGAGGATCAAAAGTAGCCATCGTCGAATGGTGAACCCCTATATACAGCTTGCCATGGAAAGGAGTAAGAAGGATTGGAAGAGAGAGTAGTGAAGCAGAGTTTCAAGAGGAGCACAGCATCTCCATACGCTTATCTGAAATTTCCACTCTTGATTTACATAAGTATTTCTATCCCTTTTATTTTCTTTTTATTATTGATTTTCGAAAAACCAAAACTATTTAATCTGCCTAACTGAGATTTACAAGGTAACCATAGCTTGCTTCATACCAACAATCTCTGTGGGATCGACCCTTACTCGCGTAAGGTTTATTACTTGGACGACCCAGTACACTTGCTGGTTAGTTGAACGGAGTTGTGAATTCAACTGGTGCCATAATAATGATTTCATACAAGTACAAGGAATATGGATCACAATTTCGTCCACCAAGTTTTTGGCGCCGTTGCCGGGGATTGTTCGAGTATGGACAGCTGACGGTTCATCTTGTTGCTCAGATTAGGTAATTTTCTTTTCAAAAATCTTTTTCAAAAATTTTTCTTTAATTTTTCGTTTTTCATAACATTATTTCCGAAAAAAAAATTTTTTATAAAAATACAAAAAAAAATAGAAAATCATGAAAATCAAAATATTTTGTGTTTCTTGTTTGAGTCTTGAGTCAATTTTTAAGTTTCGTGTCAATTGCATGCTTTAAAAATTTTTCCTTGCATTTTTCGAAAATCCCATGCATTCATAGTGTTCTTCATGATCTTCAAGTTGTTCTTGATAAGTCCTCTTGTTTGATCTTGATGTTTTCTTGTTTTGTGTTGTTTGTTGTTTTTCATATGCATTTTTTGTTTATTAGAGTCCATGCATTAAAGATTTCTAAGTTTGGTGTCTTGCATGTTTTCTTTGCATCAAAAAAATTTTTTAAAAATATGTTCTTGATATTCATCATGATCTTCAAAGTGTTCTTGGTGTTCATCTTGACATTCATAGCATTCTTGCATGCATTCATTGTTTTGATCTAAAAATTTCATGCATTGAGTATTTTTGTTGTTTTTCTCTCTCATCTTTAAAAATTCAAAAATAAAAAAAATATCTTTTTCTTATTTCCCTCCAAATTTTCGAAATTTTGGGTTGACTTGGTCAAAAATTTTTAAAATTAGTTGTTTCTTACAAGTCAAGTCAAAATTTCAAATTTTAAAAATCTTATCTTTTCAAAATCTTTTTCAAAAATCATATCTTTTTCATTTTTTTTATTTTCGAAAATTTCAAAAATCTTTTTCAAAATATTTTCAAAATCTTTTTCTTATCTTTATATCATATTTTCGAAAATTAGCTAACAAATTAATGTGATTGGTTCAAAAATTTGAAGTTTGTTACTTTCTTGTTAAGAAAGGTTCAATCTTTAAGTTCTAGAATCTTATCTTGTAGTTTCTTGTTAGTGAAGTAAATAATTTCAAAATTTTTGAACTAAATCTTTTTATCTTTTATTTTATCTTTTTCAAAAATTTTATCTTTTTCAAAAATTGATTTCAAAATATCTTATCTAACTTTTCATCTTCTTATCTTTTTCAATTTTGATTTCAAATCTTTTTCAATCAACTAACTAACTTCTTGTTTGTTTCTTATCTTTTTCAAAACCACCTAACTACTTTTCCCTCTCTAATTTTCGAAAATATCTCATCCCTTTTTCAAAAATTCTTTTTAATTAACTAATTGTTTCATGTTTTAATTTTAATTACATTTTATCTCTAATTTTCGAAAATTACTAACCTCTTTTTCAAAATTATTTTTGAAATTTCCCTTCTTTTTTCTTCTTCTATTTAATTATTTAATTACTAACACTTCTCTCCACCTCTCTTCATCCAAAAATCCGAATTCTTCTTCATTCTTCTACTCCCTTCTTTTTCTACTAACATAAAGGAATCTCTATACTGTGACATAGAGGATTCCTCTTTCTTTTCTTGTTTTCTTCTCTTTCATATGAGCAGGAACAGGGATAAAGGCACTCTTGTTGAAATTGATCCAGAACCTGAAAGGACTTTGAAGAGAAAATTAAGAGAAGCTAAATTACAACAATCCAGAAACAACCTTTCAGAAATTTTCGAACAAGAGAAGGAGATGGCAGCCAAAAATAATAATAATGCAAGGAGAATGCTTGGTGACTTCACAAAGCCAACGTCCAAGTTTGATGGAAGAAGCATCTCCATTCCTGCCATTGGAGCCAACAACTTTGAGCTGAAACCTCAGTTAGTTGCTTTAATGCAACAAAACTGCAAGTTTTATGGACTTCCATCTGAAGATCCTTATCAGTTTTTAACTGAGTTCTTGCAGATCTGTGAGACTGTAAAGACGAATGGGGTTGATCCTGAAGTCTACAGACTCATGCTTTTCCCTTTTGCTGTAAGAGACAGAGCTAGAATATGGTTGGATTCACAACCCAAGGATAGCCTGGACTCCTGGGATAAGCTGGTCACTGCCTTCTTGAATAAATTCTTTCCTCCTCAAAAGCTGAGCAAGCTGAGAGTGGATGTTCAAACCTTCAAACAAAAAGATGGTGAAACCCTCTATGAAGCTTGAGAAAGATACAAGCAGCTGACCAAAAGATGTCCATCTGACATGTATTCAGAATGGACCATATTAGATATATTCTATTATGGTCTCTCTGAATTTTCGAAAATGTCATTGGACCATTCTGCAGGTGGATCTATTCACCTGAAGAAAACGCCTGAAGAGGCTCAAGAACTCATTGACATGGTTGCAAACAACCAATTCATGTACACTTCTGAGAGGAATTCTGTGAATAATGGGATACCTCAAAAGAAAGGAGTTCTTGAAATTGATGCTCTGAATGCCATATTGGCTCAGAACAAAGTGTTGACTCAACAGGTCAACATGATTTCTCAAAATCTGAATGGATGGCAACATGCATCCAACAGTACCAGAGAGGCAGCTTCTGAAGAAGCTTATGATCCTGAGAACCCTGCCATGGCAGAGGTTAATTACATGGGTGAACCTTATGGAAACACCTATAACTCATCATGGAGAAATCATCCAAATTTCTCATGGAAGGATCAACAAAAGCCTCAACAAGGCTTTAACAATGGTGGATGCAACAGGCTGGGCAATAGCAAGCCATATCCATCATCTTCTCAGCAACAGACAGAGAATTCTGAATAAAATACTTCTAATTTAGCCAATGTAGTCTCTGATCTGTCAAAAGCCACTTTCAGTTTCATGAGTGAAACAAGATCCTCCATCAGAAATCTGGAGGCACAAGTGGGCCAGCTGAGTAAGAAAGTCATTGAAACTCCTCCCAGTACTCTCCCAAGCAATACAGAAGAGAATCCAAAAGGAGAGTGCAAAGCCATTGACATAGTCAATATGGCCGAATGCACAAGGGAGGAGGAGGACGAAAATCCTAGTGAGGAAGACCTCCTGGGACGTCCCTCAAGCAAGAAGGAGTTTTCCATTAAGGATCCAAAGGAATCTGAGGCTCATATAGAGACCATAGAGATTCCATTAAATCTCCTTCTGCCATTCATGAGCTCTGAAGATTATTCTTCCTCTGAAGAGGATGAAGATGCAACTGGAGAGCAAGTTGCTCAATACTTAGGAGCTATCATGAAGCTGAATGCCAAGTTGTTTGGTAATGAGACTTGGGAAAGTGAACCTCCCTTGCTCATTAATGAACTGGATACTTGGATTCAGAAAATTCTACCTCAAAAGAAACAAGATCCTGGCAAAGTTCTTAATACCCTGTACCATAGGCACCATGATCTTTGAAAAAGCTCTGTGTGATCTGGGGTCAGGGATAAATCTTATGCCACTCTCTGTAATGGAGAAGTTGGGGATCATTGAGGTACAACCTGCCTTGTTCTCATTACAACTGGCAGACAAGTCATTGAGACAAGCTTATGGATTAGTAGAGGACGTGCTAGTAAAAGTTGAAGGCCTTTACATCCCTGCTGATTTCATAATCTTAGACACTAGGAAGGAAGAGGATGATTGCATCATCCTTGGAAGACCTTTCCTAGCCACAGCAGGAGCTGTGATAGATGTCAACAGAGGTGAATTAGTCCTTCAATTGAATGGGGACTACCTTGTATTTAAGGCACATGGCCATCCCTCTGTGACAGAAGAGAGTAAGCATGAAGAGCTTCTCTCAGTTCAGAGTCAAGAAGAGCCCCCACAGTCAAACTCTAAGTTTGGTGTTGTGAGGCCACAACCAAACTCTAAGTTTGGTGTTAAGACCCCATATCCAAACTCTAAGTTTGGTGTTGGCAACTATACAACATTGACCTGATCACCTTGTGGCTCCATGAGAGCCACTGTCAAGCTATTGACATTAAAGAAGCGCTTGTTGGGAGGCAACCCAATTTTATTTATCTAATTTTATTTTATTCTATTTTATTGTTATTTTGTATTTTATTAGGTACATGATCATGAGGAGTCACGAAAAAATCATAAAAATTAAAAACAGAATAAAAAACAGCAGAAGAAAAAAATTCACACCCTGGAGGACGCACAGGCTGGCGTTCAACGCCAGTAAGATGCATCTGGCTGGCGTTCAACGCCAGAACAGAGCATCATTCTGGCGCTGAACGCCAGAAACAAGCAACATTCTGGCGCTGAACGCCAGGAATGTGCCCAGAGAAGAAAAGCTGGCGCTGAACGCCAGTAACGAGCATGAAACTGGCGTTCAACACCAGAAACATGCTTTACATGGGCGTTGAACGCCCAGAATGTGCACCAATGGGCGTTTAAACACTAGAATGATGCACGAAGGCATTTTACATGCCTATTTGGTGCAGGGATGAAATTCCTTGACACCTCAGGATCTGTGGATCCCACAGGATCACCTCAGGATCTGTGGACCCCACAGGATCCCCACCTAACATATTCCCACCTTACCTTTTAATCCTAATCACACTCTCCTATTCCCCATGCCACACTTCCCAACACTCTTCACCAATCACCTCAATTTCTCTTCCCAATTACCCCATTCACCACTCACATCCATCCACTCTTCCCCATAAATCCCACCTACCTTCAAAAATTCAAAACCAATTTCCCACCCATTCCCACCCTAAATGGCCGAATACACACTACCCCCTCTCCCTATAAATACCCTTCCATTCTACTTCATTTTCACACAACACAACCCCTTCTTCTCACCCTTGGCCGAACCATCACTCCCCCTTCTCTACCATATTTTCTTCTTCTTCTTCTTCTCTTCTTTCTTCTCTTGCTCGAGGGCGAGCAATATTTTAAGTTTGGTGTGGTAAAAGCATAAGCTTTTTGTTTTTCCATTACCATCAATGGCACCTAAGGCCGGAGTATCCTCTAAAAAAGCAAAAGGGAAGACAAAAGCTTCCACCTCCGAGTCATGGGAGATGGAAAGATTCATCTCCAAGAGCCATCAAGACCACTTCTATGATGTTGTGGCAAAGAAGAAGGTGATCCCTGAGGTCCCTTTCAAGCTCAAGAAAAATGAGTATCCGGAGATCCGACATGAAGTCCGAAGAAGAGGTTGGGAAGTCTTAACCAACCCCATGCAACAAGTCGGAATCTTAATGGTTCAAGAGTTCTATGCCAATGCATGGATCACTAGGAACCATGATCAAGGTATGAACCCGAGTCCAAAGAATTATCTCACAATGGTTCGGGGGAAATACTTGGATTTCAGTCCGGAAAATGTAAGGTTGGCATTCCACTTGCCCATGATGCAAGGTGATGAACGCCCCTACACTAGAAGGGTCAACTTTGATCAAAGGTTGGACCAAGTCCTTATGGACATTTGTGTGGAAGGAGCTCAATGGAAGAGAGACTCCAAAGGCAAGCCAGTCCAACTAAGAAGACTGGACCTCAAGCCTATAGCTAGAGGATGGTTGGAGTTCATTCAACGCTCCATCATTCCTACTAGCAACCGATCTGAAGTTACTGTGGATCGGGCCATCATGATTCATGGCATCATGATTGGAGAGGAAGTAGAAGTTCATGAGGTCATCTCCAATGAAATCTACAAAATAGCCGACAAGCCTTCACCCATGGCACGGCTAGCTTTTCCTCACCTTATTTGCCATCTATGTTACTCAGCTGGAGTCATCATAGAAGGAGACATCTTCATTGAAGAGGATAAGCCCATCACCAAGAAGAGGATGGAGCAAGATAGAGAGACCCCTCACGGTTCTCAAGAGATGCATGAGGAAGCTCATCATCAAAGAAATCCCTGAGATGCCTCAAGGGATGCACTTTCCTCCAAACAACTATTGGGAGCAACTCAACACTTCTTTAGAAGGTTTGAGCCACAATGTGGAACAATTAAGGGTGGAACATCATGAGCACTCCATCATTCTCCAAGAAATAAGAGAAGATCAAAGAGCAATGAGGGAGGAGCAACAAAGGCAAGGAAGGGACATAGAAGAGCTTAAGGACATTGTTGGACCCTCAAGAAGAAGACGCCACTAGAGGTGGATTCATTTCTTGTTCTTTATTTCTTTCTGTTTTTCGGTTTTTAATGTTGTGTTTATCTAAGTTTTTGTGTCTTTATTTCATGATCATTAGGATGTAACCATGCCTTAAAGCTATGAATAAAATCCATTAATCCTTCACCTCTCTTAAAAGAAAAATGTTTTAATTCAAAAGAACAAGAAGTACATGAATTTCGAATTTATCCTTGAATTTAGTTTAATTATATTGATGTGGTGGCAATACTTTTGTTTTCTGAATGAATGCTTGAACAGTGCATATGTCTTTTGATCTTGTTGTTTATGAATGTTAAAATTGTTGGCTCTTGAAAGAATGATGAACAAAGAGAAATGTTATTGAGGATCTGAAAAATCATGAAATTGATTCTTGAAGCAAGAAAAAGCAGTGAAAAAGAAGGCTTGCGAAAAAAAATGGCGAAAAAAAAAAAGAAGGAGCAGTAGAAAAAGCCAATAGCCCTTAAAACCAAAAGGCAAGGGTAAAAAGGATCCAAGGCTTTGAGCATCAATGGATAGGAGGGCCCATGGAAATAAAATCCAGGCCTAAGCGGCTAAATCAAGCTGTCCCTAACCACGTGCTTGTGTCATGAAGGTCCAAGTGAAAAGCTTGAGACTGAGTGGTTAAAGTCGTGATCCAAAGCAAAAGAGTGTGCTTAAGAGCTCTGGACACCACTAACTAGGGACTCTAACAAAGCTGAGTCACAATCTGAAAAGGTTCACCCAGTTATGTGTCTGTGGCATTTATGTATCTGGTGGTAATACTGGAAAACAAAGTGCTTAGGGCCACGGCCAAGACTCATAAGTAGCTGTGTTCAAGAATCAACATGCTTAACTAGGAAAGTCAATAACACTATCCGAAATTCTAAGTTCCTAGAGAAGCCAATCATTCTAAACTTCAAAGGAAAAAGTGAGATGCCAAAACTGTTCAGAAGCAAAAAGCTACAAGTCCCGCTCATCTAATTATAATTAATATTCATTGATATTCTGGAATTTATAGTATATTCTCTTCTTTTTATCCTATTTGATTTTCAGTTGCTTGGGGACAAGCAATAATTTAAGTTTGGTGTTGTGATGAGCGGATAATTTATACGCTTTTTGGCATTGTTTTTAGGTAGTTTTTAGTAAGTTCAAGCTACTTTTAGGGATGTTTTCATTAGTTTTTATGTTAAATTCACATTTCTGGACTTTACTATGAGTTTGTGTGTTTTTCTGTGATTTCAGGTAATTTCTGGCTGAAATTGAGGGACTTGAGCAAAACTCTGAAAAAAGGCTGACAAAAAGGACTGCTGATGCTGTTGGAATCTGACCTCCCTGCACTCAAAATGGATTTTCTAGAGCTACAGAACTCCAAATGGTGCGCTCTCAACGGCGTTGGAAATTAGACATCCAGAGCTTTCCAGCAATATATAATAGTCCATACTTTATTCGGAAATTGACGACGTCAACGCCAAGTACATGCTGCTGTCTGGACTTAAACGCCAGAAAAACGTCATGATCCGGAGTTGAACGCCCAAAACACGTCATAACTCGGAGTTCAACTCCAAGAGAAGCCTCAGCTCGTGGATTGATCAAGCTCAGCCCAAACATACACCAAGTGGGCCCCGGAAGTGGATTTATGCATCAATTACTTACTCATGTAAACCCTAGGAGCTAGTTTATTATAAATAGAACTTTTTACTAGTGTATTAGACATCTTGGGACGATTAGTTCTCAGATCATGGGGGCTGGCCATTCGGCCATGCCTGAACCTTTCACTTATGTATTTTCAACAGTGGAGTTTCTGCACACCATAGATTAAGGGTGTGGAGCTCTGCTGTACCTCAAGTTTCAATACAATTACTATTACTCTTTATTCAATTCTATCTTATTCTTATTCCAAGATATTCATTCGTACCCAAGAATATGATGAATGTGATGATTATGTGATGCTCATCATCATTCTCACCTATGAACGCATGTGATTGACAACCACCTCCGTTCTACATGCAATAGAGCTTGAATGTGTATCTCTTAGATTCCCCAACAGAATCTTCGTGGTATAAGCTAGATAGATGGCGGCATTCATGAGGATCCGGAAAGTGTAACCTTGTCTGTGGTATTCCGAGTAGGATCCTGGGAATCCGGAAAGTCTAACCTTGTCTGTGGTATTCCGAATAGGATTCCGGTAATGAATGACTGTGACGTGCTTCAGACTTGCAAGTGCTGGGCGTTAGTGACAGACGCAAAAGAATCAAGGGATTCTATTCCAGCAGGAGCGGGAACCAACCAGTGATTAGCCGTGCTGTGACAGAGCGCGTGAGCGTAGTTTTCACTGCGAGGATGGGATGTAGCCTTCGGCCAGTGTGATGCCTCCAGACGATTAGCCATGCGAGTGACAGCGCAGAGGACCATTTTCCCGAGAGGATCAAAAGTAGCCATCGTCGAATGGTGAACCCCTATATACAGCTTGCCATGGAAAGGAGTAAGAAGGATTGGAAGAGAGAGTAGTGAAGCAGAGTTTCAAGAGGAGCACAGCATCTCCATACGCTTATCTGAAATTCCCACTCTTGATTTACATAAGTATTTCTATCCCTTTTATTTTCTTTTTATTATTGATTTTCGAAAAACCAAAACTATTTAATCTGCCTAACTGAGATTTACAAGGTAACCATAGCTTGCTTCATACCAACAATCTCTGTGGGATCGACCCTTACTCGCGTAAGGTTTATTACTTGGACGACCCAGTACACTTGCTGGTTAGTTGAACGGAGTTGTGAATTCAACTGGTGCCATAATAATGATTTCATACAAGTACAAGGAATATGGATCACAATTTCGTCCACCACCTATTAAGCCAAATGTGACTAAAAAATGAAAAAATGGGACCTCCAAATCCAAGGAGGATGTTGAGAAGGACTTTGCAAAGAAATTAGAATATTGAGATAGTAAAAATTACCAAATTATCACTTGGTTTCACAACACCTCTACTCCATACAGTCATTTACAGTTTGAGCATTTTAAAACTATTAAAGAGGTATGAGATCATTGGGCAAAATATTACACAATTTTTTGTGCCTTTTTCTATTTAAACCCAACATCTTTTTTTATAATCTCTGTTAGAGGCGCAGCAATCATAGAAAATATTTTCATAAATTTCCTGTAAAAATGAGCTAAACCATGAAAACTTCTTACCTCAGAAGCATTCTTAAGTGTTGGCCATTCTTGAATAGCTTCACTTTTTCCTCGTCAATCTCAATTCCACTCGCGTTCACAATAAAATCAAGAAACACAACTCTATTAATATAAAGTATGCACTTTTAAGATTGACACACACACATATGCTCTTTTCGAAGCACTTCCAAAACAGTTAAAATATGTGACAATTGGTCATCCAAACAAGTACTATAAATAAGAATATCATCGAAATAAACAAAAATAAATTTACCAAAAAAATCTCGCAAAGCATGGTTCATTATTAGACGCATAAAAGTACTAGATCCAGTAGCTAGTTAACCCAAAAGAAATTACTAACCACTCATATAACCCATGTTTTGTTTTAAATAAAGTCTTCCATTCATCCTCAGTGTCATTCTAATTTGATGATATCTATTTTTTAAATCAATTTTAGTGAATATGCATGCATCATATAATTCATCAAGCATGTCATCTAATCTAGGGATAAGATAATGATACTTTACCATAATCTTATTAACTGCACGACAATTCACATGCATCCATCAAGTACCATCTTTCTTTTAAAACTGGTACAACACATGAACTCATGCTCTCCTCCACTTGCATTTGAAAATTTTTTGTCTCCTGAGGGTTACTCCTATATGTTAGTCTATCAAAAATGCTAACTACAGGAATAAAATCAATTTGGTGTTCAATCCCTCATAATGGAAGCAAATCGCTTGGCATGTCAATAGGAAAGGCATATGTAAATTCTTGCAAAAAAGAGACAGTCATTATTTGGAAAATTTGAATTAAGTTCAGTGTCATATAATAAGTTTCTTCGAAAGCGAACTATAATCATAACTCTCTTGCCTACTAAAGGACTCTTTAAATCTCTCTCTTTTGTAAATAAACACAATTTCTCTCAACTCTCATTTTTTTTCTGTATTCGTACTATTCTCATGACATGCAATCTTTTTTTTATTTTCACTCACCTTTGGGCCTTTTGCTATTTTCTTTTCTCTTATAGCCTTTTTTCTCTCAGATTTTTCTTTAACCTCACATTCCATTTTTTTTTTTTGTATCCCGTTGAAACTTCAACTAGTCAAGGTAAAACTCTTTTTGTGATAATAGAGTAAGAGCGATCGCATGACCATTAAAATCAAAAGAGAATCAATTCGTGTAACCATCATGAAATGTTCAACGGTTGAACTGACAAGGTCTCCTCAATAATAAATGACAAGCTTGCATTGGCATCACAACACACAATGCCTTAGTAACATACTTTTCAACAGAGAATGCAATTGTCACCTGCTTGTCAACCTTGATCTCATCACTGTCATTCAACCACTATAATGTATATGGTTTAGAATGTTGAACACATGTCAAGCCCAATTTTTTTACCATAAGTGTACTAGCTACATTAGTTCAACTCCCTCCATCAATAATCAGACTACACATCTTTTCACCCACCAAGCATCTAGTGTGAAAAAGATTTTAGCGTTACTCTAGGCTATCTTTTCTCATCTGCAAATTCAAAGCATGTCTAACAACAATAGATTTACCATGGACTACATACTCAACATCACCATCAGAACAATCTTCCAAAGGTAGCATACTATCATGATCAGAAGTATCATTTTGATCAAAATCATACACAATATCACCTCCTCTAATAACCATCATCCTCCTGTTTGGGCAATCACTAGCATAATGACCTAAACTATGACACTTGAAACATTTAATATCTCTGCCTAGAGGTAGTAGAAGAAGAAGAACAGTTAGAATTATCTTTTTTCTTTGTAGTATCAAACAACTTCTCCTTGGAGTCGGCACCTTAGTCTTTATTGTGTTATCACTACGAGACTTAGTATGAATCCACTTTGAATTAGCATGAGACAATCCCTTAGGTGCTCGTCTTTATTGTTGTCTCTCCACCTTAATTGCCATACTGGCCAAATCCTCCATCTCCACATAATGATGTAAGTATGTAACTTCACCAAATCAACAATAGTTCTATTCAAACCACCTATAAATCGTGTCATAGTAATTTCGGTATTCTCTTTTATGTTGGTAGTGATAATAAGCATCTCCATTTTTTTACGGTAGTTTTCAATAGATTTGGAGCCTTGAATCAACGATGTAACTTTTGATGTACTTTCCTATAATAGTACGAAGGCACAAATCTCTTTTTCATGAGGCGCTTCATATGATCCTAAGTCTCTATAGGATGATTGACATTCTGCAGTCTTGTCTTCATTAGTTCATCCCACCAAAATAAGGCATAATAAAAAAGACGCATCTACTACCAAGCAAACCCATTTTGTCATTGAGTAATTATGACAAATAAAAATTCTTTCCACCTTACTTTCTCACTCCAAATAAACTTCAGAATTGTTTCTCCCTTTAAATGGTGGTATTTGCATCTTAATAGCATTTATATTGCTATCTTGACTTTTATGTCGAGGTATTGTAGTTCTATCAAAGTCATCATCAAAATGTACTTGAGGGCTAAGATTTATGCCGATTCTTGAAAGTTTCATGTTTAGTACTCTTAGACAATATCTGTATCACCTTCTATCTCCATTTTTCCAATTTATTCTAGCGATTAATTAATTGTTAAATAACTCTTTGCATCATTCTCATATCAACTAGAGTATCTTTTGAATGGGTTGTCATAGCAATAAACCTGCAAAATTATTATAGAAAGAACTTCACAATTATTCTCTCATGTATTTCACTCGATGATGGATACTCGTGTTTATTTTTAAAATTGACTTTGACTTTTTATTAAACTCACAACTCTTATTTTTTATCACTCTTAAATCTCTTTACCTATTGCATTTGAGAAATTAAATAAAAATAAAAAAATAGAAAAAATATGATGCAATAATAAAAAGAAAAATGACTCAAAAATAAAAAATAAAAGACATAGAATACAAAGAATAATAATAATAATAATAATAATAATAATAATAATAATAATAATAATATTTTTTAAAGATTGTTTTTGTTTTTTTATAACACGACTCTCTTTTTGTTTTTTTTTTTTTATCTACTGTATTTTTTTTTTTTTTTGGTTTATTGAATACCTTGTTTTTTTTTTTTAATTTTCAGTGAAACCTAACGCTACTACAACAACAAGGGGAACAACAAGGAATAAGAAAACAATAAACGATAAGAGAAACTAAAAAAATTAATAGAACGACGCAGGTGATAAGAGAAGGGAGAAAAATAAGGAAAAATAAGGTAGTATTTAGAATAGAGACAAAGATTGAGAGATAGAGATAAATCTTAGTATTGTATTTGGTGTAATATGAGAACAGAAATTGAAATAAAAATGAAGTTCTAATTTAATTTACATAAAGGGTAAAGTTGGAATTAATTAATTGAAATTGGAGATTTTAAGTAAAAAATATTATTAAAGTTTTAGTCTCTGTTTCAAAAAATTTTAGTCTTTTGTATCTCTACTCTTTAAAAGTACTGAAATACTAAAATTATAAAGATAAAAATTAAAATTTTAGTACTAATTTTTTTAGACCAACAAATATGATAGAATTCCAATCTTCATTTCAGTATCTCAAAACAAATCCTATCTAAAAAACAAAGGAAGACACAAACAAGAACAATGAATGACGGTACCGTGGGTTTGTTTTTTTTTTTAATATTCAAGAACAAAAAAAAATAACAACTATACAAATTTAATGAATAAGAGTTTTTTTATTAGGATAAAAGAAGAATAAATATAGATTAATAAAGATTAATTTAATATCTGAAATTTGATATCAAACGATATGGAACGAAATTTAGGATAAGATGAAAAATTAAAGAAAGGGATTTATTTACTTTAATTTAATTTTCTGATATAACAGTTAAGAAAATTATTCTATCTCTCCTGTTCATATTTAAGTTTTTTAAAAAAAAAAATTATTCATAAAAAAAAAGTGGCTACAGAATTTAAAAATTTTTATACTTCTTCCAAAATCTTAATACATAAGTTTACTAAAATAAAATAGGTTAAATTATAATTGGATCTAAAATAATGAAAACAAAAGAAAATAAAACAAACATAAAATAAGTCCTAAAATAAATAATAATAAGATAATGCTTATTTGATTTAATTTGATTAACGAAAATCTTCAATACAACTTGTAAATAGTAAAACGTTTAGTTTTTTATGATCGTTAACCATTATCTTATCCAATTCTTAATGTATCTTCTGAACAAATAATTTATCTATATTTACAAATTTTTTTTATTTCTTAAATATTATTCTTATAATTAGACTAATTAACATATATTAATAGTTTTCAATTTATCTCACAGAACTCATACCATACATGCCAAAAAATATTTTGAAAAGAAAATTTGTATACTAACATTTTTATATTCCCATTATATATTTATAGAAATATATTTCTGCTACAACAATATAATTAAAGTTAAAATGAAGCTAAGTATAAAACATTAATTTTTTATTAGTCAATATTAATCAAATTTTTTTATTATAAAATTATTTTTTATCCTCATTTTTTTGAAAATTTAGAATTTAGAATTAAAATTTAAAATTTAATATTTAAAATTTAAAATAATAAAAAATTGACCGATATATTAATTAAAAATTGTTAACTCTCTAATTGAACTAAATAGTGCACCATTCCTTTAGAGTCACTTTATTTCACCACAAGATGGATAATTGAATGGTTCCACTTCATAGGAAGAGGCCAAGAAAGTGATGCTTACATGTTAAAGCTCAGAGACAATTCTGTGATGAACCTTTTATCATTTTCTCTACTATTATTGTAGCTTTGATCCGCTAAATCAGTTTTATGTCCTCCAACCAAATGAAACTATCTGCAAGTTCATAATAAGCATCAATTATAGTACAAATATCTATATTTTTATACGATAACAGATTGGTGACTCTCTCTTTTTTATGTAACTTTGTTGAAGGCAATTACGATAGTAACCAAAATACTATACAAAGGATAATTTATAAATTAACCTAAAAATTATAAAAGATAAGATAGATAAATTATACGAAATCAACATCCTTCACTAAATTTGAAAAAATTGTTTTATGAAACATCTATATATTACTAAATTAACAACAACCAATAATAGTGAATTACTATTTCCGGAAAATTACGTTTCATCACTCTTCATATAGATTTTTTTTTTTCATTATTAGGTATATAACGCTCTATCACGGGTCCAGGAGCAAGGAGGGTGTTTCTTCATTGTTGTTGTCATTATTAATTTGTTACAATTATTATCATGATTAACGGAATGCTTTATGTATATATATATACTCTAGAGAAACGGGTTTGTCTAAAATCAGCCCACCTCTTATGAGCTTATCTGATGCACCATTAGATTCAAAGCGTTAGATTAAATTGATAAACAATCTAATGGTTTATATTTAAATCATTGTTAATTTATTAAAAATTACATTAAAAGATAACAACTCTTTTAATATTTTAATATTGTCCAATATAAAAATTCAGAACTAAACCCTTGCTTGCTGCAGCTATGCGCCCCTGCCTCTTCCCTCCACCCACTTCCTCTGTCTTCTTCGTCAAACGATGAACCCCGTTTCTTCTTCTACCCCCTCTTTCCTCCGCTTCTTCCTCTACTCACTGTCCACCGAAGAATTTTCTATCCTTTCTAAGCCTTCTGGCGATGCGAATTCAGAGATTGTGAGCTACCAATTCACACCCGAGCGCGAATTTCAGTTTGAACCCTATGAACAACTCGTAGCGGTCTCAAATCCTGCAGCGATTCATGAAGAGGGGAGATGCTACCAGTTGCAGCAAGGGTCTGGGGAGAAAAGGCTGTCTTCCTCATCATAGGGCTGCTATGATGGACTCTAAACTCCTTGCTGCCCATTTTTACCGATGGGAGACCCCATATATCAAAATTAGTAAGATTATTAGGTTAAGCCTTCTTCCACAACGAAAATTCGTAGGGTTTTGGTCAAACTCTGTTGCTCGGCTTTCGTTTATCTTCTCAAATTTTCGAATCTTTTGTAGGGTTTTGCTCAAAAGAAGTTGATCTTTAATGGAGTCTCGAGTTGGAAATTAGTTCTGTATCGGTCGAAAAATTGGTAGCGGATCCTTAGAGATCTATCTCGGTGAGCTTTCTCTCCTCTCTCTTTTTAATTTTTTTTTTGTGCATTATTGAACTTCTAATTTCTGAATTTTCCGATTAAATTTTTCCGATCAGGGAAGTATTCCATAGAATTGTGAGAAGCAGAACAGAAGGGCGTGATTCTCTTGGAAAGCAAAACCTTGCTAATTAACCTTTTTTATGCATACCCTTCAGTTTTCATTGTTGGATTTTGCTTCCTTAGAAGCCGAGAATGGAGATCAGAATTGAAAATTAAGCCAACAATAAAAAACTTAGAGGGAGGATTCTTGTATCTAAGAACCGTGTAAAATGTATAGAGTTTAGATTATTTTATGCGGATCTTTTGTGATGTCTGGTGCTTTTTATTCTCTTGGTAGTTGTATCGCTATATGTTGAAATTTGAATTAATCTTGCATGCTACTGTTTCTTTTTTTTACTTGGAATTCTCTCATGCTTGTGTAGTCATGCACACAAATTCTCTTGTTATACTGAGTTTCGATGACCTTAAGCAGGCTGTTGTTGTATTTCTATCCCATTGTTGTTGTCATGGAAAGACCTTTTCTGTGCAATTCATTATATGTGATTCTGACAGGGGATTAGGAGACCGTGGAAAGGTGTTCTCATGTTTGGGCCTCCCGGAACTGGGAAGACACTTCTTGCTAAAGCAGTTGCTACTGAATGCGGTACCACTTTCTTTAATGTTTCTTCCGCAACTTTAGCTTCCAAATAGCGTGGTGAGAGTGAACGCATGGTGCGGTATTTGTTTGATCTTGCAAGAGCATATGCACCAAGTACAATTTTCATTGATGAAATTGATTCTCTGTGCAATGCTAGGGGGTAAGCATTTGCTGTTCTTTTCCCTACATAAAAATCTTGAGTTTTGCATCATGTATGCCATATTTTTATTTGCGTTGAGGCACTGAGGTTTGTATTTGCTTTTCTGCATCCTTTTCTTATACTTCTTAATGTGCATTGCAAGTGATAGAAGTATGCGATGAATTAGTTATATCTGTCGGAAACCTCTTTTAATGTGCATGTACTGATACAATGTAATATGTTGATGCAAATCAAATCAGGCGAGGGCTGGAAAAGCGTATATACATTCCTCTTCCAAATTTTGAGAGTCGTAAAGAGTTGTTGCGTATCAATTTGAAGACTGTGGAGGCAAGTTAGGATGTTGTGATTTACCTATGACACTGTCTTAAAGATATTATTATTATGTATTGCCTTTAATTGATTTCTTCGATGGATTCAAATGAAAGACATTGAGCATCTAACAAATACAAGATTATCATGTTTTTCCTTTGCACCAGGTGGCCCCTGATGTCAATATAGATGATATGGCTCACCGTACAGAAGGCTATAGTGGAGATGATTTGACAAATGTATGTCGTGATGCTTCCCTGAATGGTATGAGGCGTAAGATAGCGGAAAAACACGCGATGAAATCAAGAACATGCCCAAGGATGAGATTTCAAAGGATCTTGTTGCTATGTGTGACTTTGAGGAAGCTTTGAAGAAAGTCCAGCGAAGTGTTTCTCAGGCTGACATCGAACGTCATGTTTTATTACAATGTTTTATTTTCTTTCCTTGTAACCAATGACCATTTAAAAAGTTCAGGATCTTAAAGTTCTTAATTCATATATATAACCATATTGCTATGGTAAATTCCAATCCCACGGTTGACAGCACTGTAATATACCAAGACAGGCAACAACTAACTAAACTGATAGCGCCACAATCATTATAATGAGCACGAGTCTAATTAATCTAATACACTAAGTAATTTAAGATTAATTAATTATCATAAGCTTCTTAGTTATTGTCAAGTACTTCTGTATGAGTAATTATTCTCACGTGTTATCTACATGCTAATATTCTAGATTTCTGTTCTTCAGAGAGATGCAAGATTATTAGTTAATTACTAATTTTATGTTGAGAAGAGAATTCTTTATTTTTTGACCATGATTTTTTCTTTTTTAACATTTTCTCATTATTTTGTACTCAGTAGATCAGAGTGCATGCATTAACTTCCTGGGGAACAAAATAAAGTGAACAAAAAATTATTTATCCTTTAAATTTTTAATATTCCCTTATTTGAATAATGCTTGTTGTTAACAGCATGGAACAAATAATGGTGTTGCCAAGATCAAACACAAAACCCAAACATAACATCATTAAATATTCTTTGGTGCCAAATAGATTGTCACACTCATTTTGTTTTCGTCTGTTCATTTTATTCTTCCAAAGTCTGCTCCATTTGCATAAGCCGTCTGCACTATACGAAGACAGGCTTGAAAACTTGAATAAAAATTTTTATTTTATTTTATTTTTATCAATTTCAGAATACAAATTTATAATTTTCAATAAAATGAATAAAATTTGAACTTTATTATAATTTTAATGCATTTGAGGATTTGCCCTGATATCTGTTAAAAAAGTCAGAATGAATGATCAAAAAAGAGGACAAAATTTGCATATTAATGATTATGCACTAAGAATGATTCAATATCATAGGTTTTGATTACTTATTACAAGTAATGAGATCATTTAATTAAAGCACATAATATAAAGTTAAAATCAAATCCAACAATACACATCAGATATTATTAAAGCGCATGATACAATAAATGATATTTATTAAGATTATTTTTTGAATAAATGATATAATAAAATTAAATTAATTAATTGGTTATCTAACTACTTAAAAATTAATTAGTGTCATCAATGAGATTCCTGCCTCTGCTGCCACCTTGACCCAATGTTTTGTGAGTTCATAAGGGTTGAATACTGCAGGATTTCCATGGCCTGTTTTTCATTCTCTATCTGTGAATGTGTTGACTTTAAAGTGGAGGAACATTATGATTTCCCTTTGTTAACATTATGATCCATATCCACCGCATCAGAAGTTACATCTTCATCCAGATGATCACTAACATTATGCACATTTTGATCACTTGTGTGTCTTTGACTATTTGATGCTTCCTGCAATTTATAGTGACTAACGTTAATTACCCATTAAAAATAGCATAAATTAGGTACAATTTATAATCAAATAAGCAAAATTAACCAAAAACCATTGAATTTTCAAAAAGAATCACAATACTAATTTCTGAATTTTCTTATGGCAGCTTAAACTCTATCTCGTCTCATATTTTGGTGATTAAGATCAATTATATAGATTCATATAGGGGTGGGCATGGTTTGGATTTTTATAAATCCAAACTGGATCCACTTCAGAACCAGTTTTATGGTTCATGAAACCAAACCAATACTGTGAACAAGAGGGATTACGATACAGCATTTTTACATGATCATTTCAAGTTAAATAAGAGATAGACACAACCAAATTTTCAAATTACACCTTAGAAGCTCCACCTATTTAAAGTACGTTATCTATCTCCCTCCCTTAGCATAAATATTCATGGCTAATCTTAAAACAAACATGAAAGGGTAGCAATCCAAACAACACTTATCAGCTAAGGTACCTTAACCTGTCACGAAGAGTGCATTGATAGCAATAACTAATTTGCTTAATTGAAAGAGCTAAAGAAGCTGCCTTCTTGAAAGGGTATCAATCCAAACAACACTTAAGCTCTTGCGCAATAAAAGAGCTTCCATTGAATAGTTTGGCATTCTTCTTTTAATGCAAATTGCATAACTAACTAAACATTGGTTACTCAAAGACAGAATATAAGAACAGGTTAACTAAAAACCAGAACATCAGAGTTTGTTACATCACTAAAAAGTAAGAACCGAGAAATTTACTTCTTACGCAACCACATCCATTCTCATACCATTGTTTGTAAAATCCATGAAGCCTCATGCCTCACTATGTTAGATACCAATATAACAATAATGGAGAATTACAATTGCTACATATGATTACCAAATTGGCATGAATCTTAGTTACACCAACATACTTGTAGCACAAAACAGAACAAATATAGCCTACAACCCGTGAATCAGAACAAATAAATAGAACAAAAAAATTGAATGAAATCAACGAAAGGAAGCAATACAACAGATTCATACAAGGAGCGGAGGAATACAACAAGAAGATAAAAGGAACAAAAAGAAAATTAAATCAATGAAGTAACTTCATACCTGAGTCTGAGGCTCCATTGTTACTATGGAAGTGGAGGATGCAGGGGGAATGGAGCACCACAGCGCTGACAACCACTCGACGAGAGAAGAGAGAAGAGAGAAGAGAAGACGGGAAGGGAGAGCCTACAAACGACGTTGTTAGATGGATTGGACGGCAACGGCGACGGCTTGGCTGGACGGCGACGGTGAATGCTAAAACCAGCGGAGAGTAGAGTAGCTGACGGCAACTGGTGAGTAAACAGGGGGAAAGGAATTGAAAATTAGGGTAACGTATGATGAGTTTGGGGGTGGGACTGAATTTGGATTAAGGGTTTTGTTAGTTAAAAAATAAAAAAATTATTATTATTATTAAACCCCATGTGGAGTATATTTCTAATTTATATTTTGTGCCTATTAGAAAAGCTCAAAAGGCTTGAGCTTACTAAAAACAGACCCTAGAGAAACAGGTATGTAATGAGAAAAACCGTTACCTGGCCTTTTCCCTTTTTCTTTTTTATTTCCATCTTTTTATGATGCAGAATTAAGCTATTTGGAGGTAGGAATATAATTTCAAAATAAATAAAAAAAAAGTTATATGTTTATGAGATTTTATGCGCGTATATAATAATAATAAGCGGCAATGCGGTATGATACATTCAAAGTACTGTCCACTTTCCAGCTAATTTTCCTCCATTATTAACAACATTATAATTATTAACCGGGAAAAAATAAGGAAGTATCATATTTGTACATTAATTAATATGAAGACTCATTCGAAGCTAAAGAAGGTAACAATACGCCGACGAATTATATCTCAAATGACATCATCTAACTCTATTTTTATCTAAAAGTTTTAGATTCGAATCTTACTCTTAATTTTACAAAAAAGAATGTAGTAATACGATATTAACGAGCTACAAATAATAATAATAATAATAATTAAAGAAAAAAGTATAAAAATTCGTAAATTTTTTAATGTATTTAATGCTTGATACTTTAAAAAACTTATATCTATATTTGAAAAATGTATTTATTTATATATGATATCTTTAGAGTAAAATATGAAAGTATACTTTAAAAAAAATATAGTTGAAGAACTCATATTTAAACATATTCCCACACCAACCATGTTTTGTGTGTGATAATGCACAATCTGTCCGAAATTATGATGACAGCTAACAAGAAACACAATAAGCTGGTTATGTGATGCAATAGGAGGAACATATGCAAGTATACACTTGGTTTGCCACGGTTTTTTGCCACATTATGTCTATAATTAAATTCAACGGTTGGTAGATGGCTGGTTAATTTGATTTGTAAGAATGCGGTGGTATCGAAATCCCGGAAGAAAAACATAATTGGATTTATTTTATTTTGGTTCAAATAACAAATATACTGTTTGCGTTATTTTTAAATTTTGAAATGTGTAATTTGGCATTTTTCAAAACATGCTTTGTAACGTTTATTTTTATTCCAAAATCTCCTGCACTTGATGTGCTAAGTTATGAAAATTATCCCTTAATAAAAACTTATGCATTTCTTATATTGTAAAGGTGTTGAAGTTGTCAAAAATTCCTTGTTATAAGGAAATTTAGTGGCTCATTCTCTAGCTAAATTTGTTCTTAGTTAAACTTGTCCTTACCATGTTAAAATACAGTATAGGTGAAAAAAGTTCCAATAGATATGTGTAACTTAATCCATTTAAACATTCTAGATTTTTTTCTAAATTAAATATCATCTGCTTTCAAAGAAAATATATATTTTATAAAATATATCTTCCCAACAAAAAAAAACAACCACTATATTTGACACATTAACTAGTCATGATTTAGATTTTTTATATAAGTTTTATGTGACTGAGATCTACTAGAGCTCTTAGAAATTTAATTGATGTTCTCCAACATCTTCAAAACGACAACAATAACAAGATTAATTTGAAAAATTTAGAGCTCTCGGAACAACAATCAAGTTTTTTTAAATTCTAATAGGTCTCGATCATATAGAATCTAGGTAAGAAACTCAAATCGTAGCAAGTTAACAAATAATTTCTCAACAAGGGTAGTCTGGGCAGCGTATTCTGCGGTGAAATATGGCGGTGTAATTGATGAATACTCAAATATGGTGAAGGAGCCAAAAAGTGGGGGAGGCAAAAAAAAAAAAAAAAAAGAGAATTGATGCTCAATGTTAAAGCTCACACTTGATGAAGAGATTGTTAAGGTTGTAAATGTAAAGAAGTTAATAAATTAATCGCAAATAAAAAAAACAAGGAAAATAGCAAATTTATAAGATAAAGACTCCATTAACTTGATATTTTAAGGTTTTGAGTTGAATATAACATTTTTATTTTGTGTTCTCTTACTTAGTTCCTTTCTAAAATTTCTCTAATAATAATCGAGAGCTCCCCACGGTGCCAAATAGGTTTGGCATGTAAGACTCGATCACATATACCCATGAATTATTGCCATGAAATCTGCATGCCTGTTAACCAAACATAGGGAGAGAATGCTACAGCACAGTGCATGCATGTAAAGCTTGATTTATTTATCTTGTGTTACAACTTTTGGACCTTTCCTTGTACTATATACAAAACACCTAAAGCAAAAGACAAATAATATAACTGCTACTACATGTGAACCTCTTATCCTCTGCAAGCAACACTAGAGTTTGACAGAACCATAAGGAGATACAAAAGAATTATTGAAATCAGAGATAGAGTTCAAGAATATGTGTTCTTCAAGAATAAAATTTTTGTATAGTCCTTGTATTCGAGTTCCAAAATCAAGCACTGCCTTAATCACATGGTGCCTATAAATTTTGTGCCTTAAATTGCCAAAACGTGAGTGTTAATTGATGGAACCCACTCTTTTATAAAGTTGAATCATATGTATTTTATAGATACCATAAAACACACGTTAATCATAAACTACTAGTATTCAGTATACTTTATCCCAAACACACTTTATTAGACTCCTTTGGCATATAAAAGATTTGGAAAAACAAGGCATAAAATTGCCAACAATTGAGAAAAACAAGAAGAAAAGGCAAGCTATATAAATAGAGTAATAATTATTCTAATTTTTGCTTTCCATTATGAGGGAAGCCAGACAATTGTCTGATATATAAACAATACAGTAAGACACCCTTAATTTATTTTAACATTTACAAAGAGAGGGAAAGAAAAATGTAAACAAGAAGCATAAATATTCATCATCATCATCATCATTGCTGGAGTCTCCACCAATCCTCCAATCAACATCATCCTACAGTTCAAACATTGGCAATATCCATGGCTGCCAAAACTACACCATGACCCACCATGATTACTGCGTTGGGTCTCTCAACAGCAACACCACCATTGGCAGTAATAATCCCATCTGTGCCAGAACTACAACATGACCCACCAAAATGTACATTTTGGATACAATAACAACAATAAACAACAAATATTTCAACCTATATATGTATATATATCTTTGTTTTTCCAACAAAAGACCTTTTTTTTTTAAAAAAAAAGGGAAAGAAAATGGATTAAAAGAAAGGGACAGAATAAGATCAGACACTAGCAACTTGCTTAGACTCGGAAATCTCCGATTGAGTCTCTGCTGAATCAGAAATGCTATCACTTTCTGTGGTAGCATTACTTAACAGCTTAGGTGTCAGTTTGTTCCTCCACATATCCCTAAATCCGAAGAGATCCCCGGTTTTCCTCGTTGCCTCCACCACAACCAGGTTGGTAGTAACCCGGCAAACCTCCACCACAAGCCCGAAATTACCATTTTGCCCCTCTAGCTCCACACCACATTCTTTCAACCCTCTCACTATAAGCCCCTCTGCCACAGCCACCTCCTCCACCCTAGCCAAAACCGCCTCAACTGAACCCTTGAGCATGAGCCTCTCGGTGTCCTCGGCGGCCGCTGATGTGGAGGCGCCACCGCCAACAAACAATCCAGAAAGATTCAAACCAGAAGAGAATGAGATTATATCAAAAGCATTCAATTCCTTCACCTTGTCCTCAGACCCAAGATTCCAATCCTCATGAAACTTGATCTCCTTGTAGCCTTTTCTAAACCAAGGGTCCCTGGTGATCTCATCAACGGTGAACCTTGTCTCGGGGTTGATGTCAAGAACCCTTGAAAGGAACCGTCGTAGATCTGGTGACATCCACCGTGGACACCGGTACTCCCCCTTGTAGATCTTCTTGTACATCACCATCAAGTTTGGATCATTGAAAGGTAGGTACCCTGCTGCAAGAACAAAGAGAATCACCCCACAAGACCATACATCAACCTTTGCACCGTCGTAGCCCTTCTTTGCCAGAATCTCCGGTGCCACGTACGCCGGAGTGCCACACAACGTGTGCAACAACCCATCAAACCTCACCTGCAAAAAGAATAGATGACCGAGTATTAATTAGGCATGTTCGATCATTCACATGTAAACCACTATTATTTGACGTGTATCATTCAAAATTCCTAGAAATCATAATAGAAAATTGGACCTACTCATAATAAAGGTGTACCTGTCATTATAGGAGAGAGATCATTAATTGTTTTAGAACAAGAAAGATTGGTGTTCCAGAAAATATTAATTTAACCAGTCATTATTATTGTTCCCATACATTATCCTCAATATAAATTACTAAATTAATGTGCAAGCCATGATTTCAAACTCTGCAACCAAGATTACGGCATTGATGTTACAATTTTGTACCCCTTTACAACAATTACAGCAGCATCAACTGCAAATTTTACTGCAGCTAGAATTGCAACCACAAATCCAACCCATGATGGAACAAATAAACTTTTTCTTCAACAAACCATTTAATTTTGTAACAAATTAATTAAATTCATAAATTTAGAAGCAATCCTCCAGCACCATTGATTACCCTAAACACAGGACTCTAAAATCCACCATCTATCACATTAATTACTCTGAACTCTAATTTGAACTCTAGCATTTCATTTCATTACGGTAAGAATTTTAACATAAATTTTTTTGTTCAAATTCCTTATGAAAAGTCAAATTCTCCAACAATTTAACTGAACAAAAAGAACAAAAGAATGCTGTAAATGCAAATTACAGTATTTTGGGGCTGACCTGGTCTTTGACGGCACTGAGTCCAAAATCGGAGACCTTGAGATTCCCATTCTCATCAAGCAAGAGATTCTCCGGCTTCAAATCACGGTGGAAAACGCCGCGCGAGTGGCAGTACCCTACGGCGGAGATAAGCTGCTGGAAATACTTGCGGGCGAGATCCTCGCTGAACCTCCCTTTCGAAACCTTAGCAAATAACTCACCGCCTTTAACGAACTCCAACACGAAATAGATCTTGGTCTTCGTAGCCAGCACCTCGTGCAGCTTCACGATGTTCGGGTGGTTGAGCTTGCTCATGATCGAAACCTCGCGCTTCACGTTCGAAACCAGCGACGTTCCCATTATCTTCTTCTTGCTTATCACCTACGCTTTCCACAAATTCAAATACGTATTTTAACGAATTCGATCACATTGAAGAATTCGATTTAAAATTCAGAAGTTTCAGCAAATCATTCCTTAATTATTATTAGTTATTTACCTTTATCGCCACGCTCTGCATCGTTTTCACGTTCCGCGCGTAGTAAACCTTCGCGAACGCGCCGCATCCTAGGAGTCTTCCTAGCTCGTATTTTCCAAATAAGGCGGAGGTGGTGACGGTGGATGTGGAGGTGTTAGTAGTTGCCGACGCCGCATGCGGCGGCGCCTGTTCGATCTCTGGCATCGTGATTTTTGACACCAGAGACCGAACTTCTTTTTTTTTGTTTTTTTCTTTTTTTCGATCTAAAAGCTATGAAAGAATAAATAGTTGAGAAGGAGAGAATTTGATGTTGTGATTGGTGTTTTTGAATTCGCTCGTAAAAAAGTTTTTGATTTATTGCGGAATATGGTGTTTTCGTTTATTTTTCTTGTTTTGTGGGTTCTCATTCCGTTATTTTGTGCGGAAACACAGGATGTTCGGAATTGCACGGCGCTTGTTTTCTTTATTATTTTATGGTTGTTTCCGTATTTATATTTTTCTAAAATTTGCTTTCAGGACAAAGGTTTCTATGCTTTTGCGTTTTTTTTTTTCCCAAAAAATTAAAATTACATCTCTCCTCCCTAATAAAAGACAGAGACGAGTAGTTATTTGTATCTCAATTCTCAAATTCTCAACCTGTATCTGGATCCCGAAAAGGAAAATATTTAAAATTAAATTTGTCAGCAATTAATTAATATTTTAAATTTTAAATTTATCTTTTATTATTTGTATTTATCATTATTTTGTTGGATATTTATTTGTATTAAATAAGATTAGTTCTTTAAAAAACTGATGAGAAAATTAATGTTGTTTTCGAAAAGATTATTTAGTATATAACAGAAAATTCTCACTTTTAAATATAAAAAAGATTTAGTTTATTGAAGAAAAAAAAAGGGTTCGTTTCCGTGTTTTTGGGCTACGCGGGTATATAGTTGGGAGTTGAATTGAAGAAAGCTAAGTAACTTGCAGCTTTGTTTTGAAAGCGGAAAGAGTAGTCACGCTGTTTTTTATTACTTTTTCTTTTTTTAGGTATATTGAGAGGTAATTATAATTGGCCATACACATGTTGCATTGTGATTAGAAGATATAGTTGATAAGTTGAATATAATTTAGTAATTAAAAATGACACGTCGGTGCCGACTTGAGCCGTCTCTTTTATGAAATAAAAATAGACTTAATTTTTTCAATTTACATTCATCATCTTGTCTTTTTTTTAGAGTTAACTATTAATTTAGTATTTAAAATATTTGATATTGACAAAAAAATTTTTAAAAAATATTATTAATAAAATAATTTTTAAATTATTTAAAAATACAACAAAGATAATCAATAAATATGATATTTTTTATAAATGTTAAATTTTCGTATTTAGTAAATGAGTTATTTATTTAATTTAAATTTTTGTATCAATATTTAAATAAATATTTAGTAGATATATTAAAAAATCAAAGTAAAATTTGATTTTTAAAATTTTTTATTCTTTTAAAAATTAGTAATTCACAATAATATTTTTTTAAAAAAATTACTTGACATAAAAGTTACAAAATTTTGAGGATGAAAAGATTTTATTTTTGTAATGATGTTTGCAAAAAAGCATCAAAATATGATTTCTAAAATATTACTTTAGAATATATATTTACAGTCATGTTACACATTGATATAATTTTTCATCCAAGTCCATCCAAACTAGCCCAATACCAAAAAAACTCAATCTCATTAAATAAAACGTGACTTTCACGCACCCAAACACATAAAACGTTAAATATTCATTTGCGTTTCATTAAGAAAAAACGTTTCTTCTTTAACATTGAAACCGCTACTGGAGGAGAATCACGAGAAGATTTCGGAAGGAAGAAGCAAAAACGAACGAAAACAGCAACAGAGACTACGAAAAGTATAAGAAAAATTACTGTTCCTTTAAAATCTTGCAATCTCGCGTTTCTTCTAGTTGTATTTTAGGTTTAATGGATTGAGTTGCTTCGTTTAGTAGATCGACATATTCCGATTCCATTTTTATAGTGTAATTAGGGTTTGGAATGAAATGTGTTCTTATTTTCATTCAGTTCAGTGGAGTTGCTAATTTCGATTCACTTGATTGTTAGTGTGTTCAGTTGACTTCTTTTACATAGAGAAATACTATTCTTGATGATTGAATGTTTATAACGTTTTATTCAGCACATGAATATTGCTCGGTTCAGTGGAGTTACTCATTTTCATTCACTTGATTGTTAGTGTGTTCAGTTGAGTCCTTTTGCATGCAGAAATATTTTTCTTGATGATTGAATGTCTATTACGTTTTATTCAGCACATGAATGGCGTTCGGTTCAGTAGAGTTGGTTATTTTCATTCACTTGATTGTTAGTGTGTTCAGTTGAGTCCTTTTGCATTCAGAAATGCTTTTGTTGCTGATTGAATGTTTTATCACGTTTTATTCACAACATGAATGGTGTTTATTTCAGTGGGCTTGGTAATTTTTATTCACTTGATTGTTAGTGAGTTCAATTGAGTCCATTTGCATGCATAAATATTTTTCTTGATGATTGAATGTCTATTATGTTTTATTCAGCACATGAATGGCGTTCAGTTTAGTGAGTTAGCCATTTTCATTCACTTGATTATTAGTGTGTTCAGCTGGATCCTTTTGCATGCAAAAATAATTTTCTTGCTGATTGAATGTTTATCACATTTTATTCAAAACATGAATTGTGTTCAGTTCAGTGGAGTTGCTACTTTTGATTCACTTGATTGTTAGAGTGTTCACCTAGGTTCTTTTGCATGCAAAAATGCTTTTCTAGCTGTTTCATTATTTATCATGTTTTATTCAATACATCAATGGAGTTCGGTTCAGTGGGCTGGGATATTTTCATTCACTTGATTAAAATATGCATGCTTGTGCTTGTCGGTGTACTGAGTGAAGTATTGGCCAAATTTTTTTGTCCTTACAGCAAAAATGAAGAAGACAATGATGATAAAGAAGGAGAAGCCGCGCTATAACGTAAGCACATTAAATATATTTATCCACTTTCATTCGAATAAAATCTATTTTGCATTATAAATATATCGTGATATTTTGTTTCTAAACCTTGCAGAAAATTCAAAATTGCAGATGCCAAACAAAGGCAATAGCAAAGGTGTTCAAGGATATGAGTCAGGAAAAGAAAGATATTGTTGAAGAAATGGGATTCGGTGCGCTAGCACATGTCCCGAAAATGAATGTCTCTCACAGCTTCTTGAGAGAATTGATTACTTGTTATGATGACTATCATGGATGTCTGAAAACTCTCCATGAAAAAATATACATAACACCTGGCAAGATAGCACCTGCGCTGAGCATAAACCATGGCGGTAATATACTTTTCACTTTCTGCTTATTTTTGCTTCATTACTTTCTTTAATTTCGGTTCATTTGGGTACAGAAAATTAAACTGAGCCTTTTTGGCTCATTTATTGCTATTCAAATATTGTAGAGAATCGTTTTCCTAAAAAGGTTGAGTATGGTACCCTGAATAAGGCAGACAAGGCAATAATTGACAGCCTCAAAGGCTGCGTTTATTTTTAGAGACAGGATAGAACATGACACTGAAACGGAGACAATAGGACGGAGACACTAAAAATTATCTTTTGTGTATTGTGTTTGGATACGATGGACAAGACACTAATGTAATGTCTAGTATTATGTTTGGATACACATGGACAAGACTAAAATATTATATAAAATGACTAAAATAGCCATGTGATTCCAAATTTTCTACATCAATACAAATTAATTTAATAAAAAATGAGAGTACGTAGGAGTACAGACGGAACTTGAAAAAAATATTTGAAGAGGCAAAAAATTTTAATAAAAAAATATATTAGTATTTAGATTAAAATAAAATTTATAAATATAATTATTTTATTTTAAAATTTATTATTAATATGTAGGAATACATATATGGTTAAGATTAACAAAAAAAATAAATTTGAGCTTGATTAATAAAAAATTTTGTTTAAGTTAATAAGCCAAATTAATTTTAAATAAAAAATTAATTTTAAAAAAAATCCATTTTTACATGAAAAAACAATTAATTTTGCATATAAAAATCTATTTTTATTTTAAAAAAACTAATTTTTTTTATCTAAAAACTTATTTTTCTTTATAAAAAACTGATTTTTTCTTTAAACTATATAAAATCAATTACAATTTATAAATTATTTTTTAACATTTTAAAAGATCAATTTTACTTTTGATAATATTTATCTTTCAAAAGTTTCAAGATTAATTATTTTTGTTATTATTTTTATTACAAATCAAATAATATAATATAAGGTTAAAATGGTATTGAAGTAAAACGATAAAAAGAAAAGAATTATCTACCACCAATAAAAAATTCTACAGAAAGGAGAGAGTACCTGAAAAAGAAAGAGATAGAGAAAGAACAGGAAGAAAAAAGTATCTCTGAACAACGCAATAGGAAAAATAAGAAGGGGTAATAGTGGAAAAAAAGGAAAACAAAATTTATAAAATTGTCCGTGTCCACTCTTCCAAATCCCGTATTCATCATTGTCCTTCGTGAAAGAGTGGACACAAAAGTATAAAAAACTGTCTCGGAGACAATATGTCCACTGTCCATGTCTCTGCTTCCAAACACTTTTTAAACAAGTGTTGTCCATGTCTCCGTGTCCTGTCCCCAAAAACAAACGCTACCAAATGTGTTACGTTGGCATCTTTGACAAAGTCTGTCCTCGATCTGAGAGTTGAAGAGGAGGAGAACCGACAGAAATTCTGGAGGACTTTTTTCATCTTCATACAGAAGTGTTTCTTGTTGCCGACGACAGTAAGTATGGCGTCCCCAATCCATAAGCTTCCTGCCCTTTGTGTGGACAACATCCGACAGTGGGATTGGGCAAATCATGTGCTCAACTTCTTGAGGAAGAGAATCGAAAACAAGAGAGGGAAAAAATAATCCGTTGATGGCTGTGTTTTTGTTCTGATGCTGATTTATTTCCATGAAACCAAGATCCATCGCTTGGATGGACCTGATGCTCCCCTGCCACCGTGGGTGGCCCACTGGACAAAGAAGATGATACTTGACCGGATTTCTCAGGAAGCAACCGACACATTAGTAAATTAAACAAAAATTCTCCCCTGAAATTTTGTTTCAGATGCTTCTAAAATACTCTGCTAACTAAATAATCTTGTGTTTTAGGTTATAATTAATTTATTTCTCCTAGTTACATTTTAGGTTTATTGGATTGATTTGCTTCATTTAGTAGATCGACTTATTCTGATTCTAATTTTTTCGCGTAACTAGGGCTTGGAATGAAATGTGTTCTTATCTTTTTCTGTTCAATGGAGTTTCTAATTTTGATTCACTTGATTGTTAGTGTGTTCATTTGAATCCTTGTGCATGCAAAAATATTTTTCTTGATGATTAAATATTTATCACGTTTTATTTAGCACATGAATGTTGTTTGGTTAAGTGGAGTTTGTAATTTTGATTCACCTAATTGTTAGTGTGTTCAGTTGAGTCATTGTGTATGTAAAAATATTTTTCTTGATGATTGAATGTTTATCACGTATTATCCAGCACATGAATGGTGTTCGATTCAGTGTTTTTGCTCATTTTGATTCATCTAATTGTTAGCGTATTCGCTCATTTCAGATGCTTCTAAAATACTCTGCTAACTAAATAAGTTTGTGTTTTAGGTACTTCTGTATAGAAAGCAAATAAAGGAGAAAAAAACAAAAAGAAAGAAGGTGGAGAAGCCAACTATTTTGAAGGGGAAAGAGAAAGGAAAAGGGAAGAAAGAAGAAAAAAAATTGCTGATCGGATTTGTCTTTGAAAGAAGACACTTTTTCCGAATCCAAATACAAATCCGAATCCGACAAAACACCGCCAGCTAAGAGAAAAAGACAACAGAGGTTGGTTAAAAAATAAAACATTGTTGCGACAGATTCAGAAACAACAAGAGAAACTGAAATCAATCCCATGGATTCAGAAACCAGAAGTGAATCCGAAAACCAGTAAGTTTGATGTTCATATTGGTTTTGTTTTACTTGTATTTGTTTAACATTGTTCTTATGCGCTTGTTCTTATGTATTGCAGAGAAGAAGAAGAAATTGAAAAATAGCGACTAAGAAAAGAAAACAACCACAGAAAGTGGTTAAAAAAGAAAGCAAAAAAATGAAGACTGTGCCGACGGATTTAGAGAGCACAAGCGAATCTGAAAGCCAAAAAGTATTGGATGATGTTCATTTATGTGATTGTATGACGTTCATCTGGTTTAGTTTTGCTTTTCTTTGCTGAAAATTGTTTATGTATGCTTGTTAAGTAAATTACAAATGTGATATTGTTAAGTGGAGTTGGTCAAGTTGATTCATTTGATTGTCAAGTGTTCAGTTAAGTCCATTTGCATGTAGAAATTTTTTCTTGATGATTGAATGTGTATCACATTTTATTCAGCACATGAATTGTGTTCGGTTCAGTGGACTTGGTCATTTTCGTTCACTTGATTGTTAGTGTCTTCAGTTGGGTCCTTTGGCATGTAGAAATATTTTTCTTACTGATATTTGTCTCCGGTATAAATTCACTGTGTTTGTGTATGTTGCAGAGAAAAAGAAATCGAAAAAACACCCATAGTGAAAAGAAAACAACTGGAGAGGGTGGCCAAAAAACAAACCAAATCAGGAAAGCTTGTTCTGACAGATTCAGAGAGCAAAACTGAATCTGAGAATGAGTAAGTTTCTGGAATCATATTTTCGGTTATTGTTGCTTTTGTTTCAGGTTCATTGATACTTATTTTATAAATTTTCAGAACTGAACAAGTAAAAGACAACACCGAGGAAAGAAAAAGACAGGCGTTGCAAATGTTAAGATAAAAGAGATCAAAGAGAAGAAATGATGGAGATCAAACAACAAACGTTGCTCCGGGTCGATTTGACTCGATAGAGGCGCGAAATTATTTCTCCGAGATGTAAGATTCGGTTTCTTATATCGAGTTCTTTTTCTTTGTTTGCTAACTTTTCCTATAACCTCTTCTAATTCCTCTGGATTCACTGAGTAATATTTATTTATCTTGTTTAGACTGCCGACTGTAAATCTGGGTAGCGAACCTCTCTTACAGACTCAGACGAGCTCCACACCGTCTGTAAATGTCCCGGACAATACCAGGTAAATTTGTTCATTGCAAGCTTTACTTTCGGTTCAATGGGTTCCAAAAATAAATTTCATGTGTTTCTAGACCTCTTCTTTTAATCTTGGTTGCTGATTTTAATTTGGTATCTTTTTTATTAGGAAAAATATCCCGAAAACCCTGGTAAAAGTTTTTAGAAGAAAGAAAATCAATCAAAAACAGAGTTTAAAAACCCCACCTATGTAAGTTAAAAATATTTATGTTTCTCTTTTAGATTTACGTAATATTTTTTGTTTAATTAATCACACAGAAATCGTGTTTAAATATCAGTAGCACTACACCTGATTCTGACCTACAAATTATTGAGGTTCGAGAAAAAACTCATTCTCAACCTTCAGAAATGTGAGTTTTTCAATGGGCAGATTTCGATTTCACGGTACCTATTCTAATCGTTTAACATTGACTTCTTCCTTGTTTACGTTCCTTAGATTTCCTATTGCAGTGTTTCTTCCGAGTTCTCTTAAGGAAGAGTTAATGAAAGATGACTTTATTTATGTCCCTTCAGAAAGTCAAACACAAGAAACTTCTGTTAATGAGTAAGTTGCCATAAAATTATTTTTATTAATTTTAATGATTTAGGATAATAATTTGGGATCATTGTTGAACTGTTTTCTATTTAATGTAGCAGCCTTCTGGAACCGCAACAGCAACCCTGCGAAAAAGCACTGTTGATGTGTAAGTTTTACTACTTGTTTAAATCTGGATAATTTCGGTTCACTACATGGTTTGATTGTGGTTCAGTTGAATCCACAAATGAATTCAATGCGTTCTTATTTTTGGACTCTCTTCTGTTTCTTACAGCTGCTCTCTGGAACCCGAAAAGCAGGCTGCCGAGGAATCTTCTCCGAGGATGACGGAGCCAGAACCTCCGTTAAATGTGTAAGTTTTAATTAATATCGTTTTTTTATAATCTTTTGTCTTATATGATATTGCTTTTTCATTGTTCTTTTAAGTTGTAATTAGAATTCTTTTTATTAGTTTTAATGGTACATGATAATAATTCTTAGTCGTTATTGAACTCTTTTCTGTTTAATGTAGCAGCCCTCCCGAAGAACAACAGCAACCGTGCCAAGAAGCTCGTGCCAAGAAGCTCTAGTGGCACGGCAATTGGAAGAAGAAGCACAGTCTGATTTGTAAGTTTTCTGCTTGTTCAAATCTGGATAATTTCGGTTCACTACATTGTTTAATTTCGATTCACTACATTGTTTAATCTAGAAATTAATTACTCTCTTTTATTTATTATAGCTTCCTTTTGGAACCCGAAAAGCAAGCCGGCAAGGGATCTTTCCCAAGGAAGACGGAGCCAGAACCTCCGTTGAATGTGTAAGTTTTAATTAATATTATTTTTTATTAGCTTTCCTGTTATATGATATTGCCTAAAACTTTACTCTGTCGTCTTACAATGCTGCTGGTCCTTCTTTGCGGCAACATGATGTACCTTCCTTTGACCTTGGCATAAGTCCCCCAACATCTCAACCAATTCTCCCGACCTCTCAGCCGACAGTATCACAGCTTGAAGTCTTGGCAGACGCAGTGGTAGATACTGGAGTGATAGCGGCATTGAAATTTGCTGAAGCAACGAGTGCCGAGCCGAGCTTCACAACCACTAAAGTTTACAAAACTCCGGAGAAAGAGAAAAAAATCACGGAGGAGTTGAAGGAGAAATGTTATCATTGGATAACACATGTGAAAGAAACCAAAGATAGTACCAATGAATATGACCCTTTATTCATCTTAAAGCATCAAGAGAATTTTGAGGGGCTTAGACATCATTTCATGTCTCTAATACCCGAACAACATGTGGAAAGCACAGTAAATTCTTTGCCTATTGTGTTAACTTTAATGATTTTTCTAAAGACTCTTGTACTACATATCTCATAATTTTCTTCCTGTAGGTAGTCAATACACATTGCATGATTTTAAACGACACGTAATGTCTCCAGTTTCAGAAAGACATATACTGTGTGCCGACGAATATTGTCGTAAGCCAAATTTTTTATTCCCTACTCATTGAATGTGTATCACGTTTTATTCAGCACATGAATTGCGTTCGATTCAGTAGTGTTGCTCATTTTCGTTCACTTGATTGTTAGTGTCTTCAGTAATATCCTTTTGCATGCAGAAATGTATTTCTTGATGATTGAATGTGTATCACGTTTTATTTAGCACATGAATTGCATTCGGTTCATTAGAGTTTGTCATTTTCGTTCACTTGATTATTAGTGTCTTCAGTTTTGTCCTTTTATTCAGCACATGAATGGTGTTTTACTGGTTCATTTATGATTTAATTGAGGTTTATTTTACAAATATTTATGTTGGAAAACCATGGCGAGAAGTACATTGATCCAAAGACCAAGAAGGCCTACCGGTTCAATGTTGATCGATATGCACACTACCGCTAGTTTCTTGACAAAAGAAAACTCGCATCGCATCTATTTGTAAGTCATGATTTCTAAAATTTCTTTGATAATTCTCTTATTTGCTATTGTTTGGACTAAGATACTCTATCATTTTTTCAAACTTCAGCTGTTTGTGTCGATTTGCAATGAAGAGCACTGTTGGTTATCGATTGCCGATGTCCGAAAAAAGGCATTCTATTGTGCTTGATCCTGTGAACAAGAAAAAGAATGAAATACCTAATTTGAGAATTAAACTGAACAAATTTATTGTAAGTTATTTAAATGTTTCCCTTATTGATTCAATGTTTATGACGTTTTATTCAAGTTATGATTGGTGTTTGGTTAAGCGGAGTTGCTGAGTTTGATTCACCTAATTTTAATCCACTGTTTTTATCCCTTTCAGAGATTAATAGTCTCCCAGATGAGGGTTTATGATGGGGCAGAACCCTTAATGGAGGACGGAGACGGAGAAGAAGCAGAGTATATCAGACTGGATGGTCAACATACAAGGTAAAAATATTTCTCTTCTACAGTGTTATTTTTAATGTATTTTATTTTGTATACTATTAATCGTATTTTACTTAGATTCTTGCTTATCTATGATTGTACGATATACGTCTTAAAAAAGCGGGAAGAGATATCAATATAAACCTTAGACACAAGTAAGTATTTTCTAAATTAATAAAATTCTTTCATTTCTTATTTCAATTGAGTTCATTTCTTATGTAACTAATTCCTTTCAATTGAAATGTAAGAAGAGATTGATGCTTTCAGGCTTGAATATGGTCCAAATATTTTGTTGCATAAACTGAACAAAATCAGAGACTAAGTGATTCGGGCATCTAAAATAAAAAGATTCCTGAAGCCATCTACTATCCTCTCCAGCCCTTATTGTAAATTCACATCAGGGGATATATATATATATATATAGGATATACTTTGTTTGACTGGTTGTAATTAACACTATTTTGTTTAAAGAAGCAAACACTGCTTCTTTCAATGTATATATCTGAATATTAATGTAAATCTTATGGTATATATCTAATGTTAATGTTAATGTATATACCTAATGTTAATATTTATATCTGATTCAAGATGTATATATCTGTTGGAACTGTCTAGCTGCTGTTTTGTTCCAGGTTGACAGTGAATAGAATCAGGGTGTTTATCAAACATTAAGAGCCCCAAATAAACAAATGAATCAAAATTAATACACAGAGTAAACCGAAAAAGTGCATACATCAATATAGCAGAGACATAATTTGAAAAAAATGTATATATCAGAATTCAGTTTCAGAAACACCTTAACTCTCTGACATAGCACAATAAATTGACTATTCAATAAACAAAAAAGTGACTATTGAATAAAGAATTTCACAAAAGCTAATATTAAAAACAAAAAAGTGACTATTCAATAAAGACCTACAACAGTCAGAAATTAACCCTCCTATAACTTCAGTAAACCGAAATTTGCTCATAGATGAAAGGAAATTTATGTTAATAAAAACTGAAACTCGTATAATCCTCTCCAGGATAATTCATATCCGGTGCATTGTAAACCCTGGAACTTGACTGAATCGTTGATCCACCGTCTAAAAGATTCAACTGCAAAAAGAGAAAATAAATCATATATTAGCAAAATGCACAAATGAATGTTTTCCTAACCCTAATCTCAATATTACCTCGCTTGGAGCTGGCTTTTTCTTTTTCTTCATGGCGTTTGAGATCTTTTTTTCCAAGTTTGATCCTAGTCTATTCTTAGGCCGGCCTCTTGTTCTGACACGTGGCGGGCTTTGAAGGTCGTTCACGTCGTTCAACGTGGCTTCTTCGTGGGATAACAAACTTTTTCCTTTGCTTCTCTCTTGATATTCTTGCATTTTTGGCCATGACATTGTCAAAGGCCTGGTGCAAAATTCCGGTTAACTTCTTAGACTCCGACGCAAATTCGCAGATATTGTGCGACCGAAACACCAAATCGTCGAATCTCTTGCTTCTCGGCTCCAGTAGAGGCTCGTCTTGGCTGCTCTTGATGTGTGTGTGCCTCCTCTTTATGTTCTTGCTCCAGCGTTCCAGTATGTATTTCGGTGCCACGTTATCTACTTGCTCAAAGCTTAGGACGCTCAGGGAATGGCGGCACAGCATGCCCCTTGGCTCGAACAGCAGGCACTAGCACTTTACCTTTCGTAATACTGTGTCGCAGGTGACGAAAAACTTGTTGAATGTGGACTAAGAAACCTCCTCTATGACTTCGTATGTTGTGAAACCTAGGGTGGAATGCATTGATCATGTGATGCAGTTCACCTTTTCTCTGAATTGTCCTTGAACTTTCCTGACTTCTCGTGGGTATACACATGCTGAAACTGGGCATCTATTGCTGATTTTGTTGTGCACGGTATCACGGTGTGAAAATCTGTAACGTTGAATTCTCTCTCTCTTTACTCTCTGCTTCCTAGGCAATTGTCCTATTGCTTCACTAATTGATTCATGGAGCTGTTGCGTATGATGAACTTGTTGAAAAATGCATGCATGCTCTCACTCCTTTTTGTGCTTCTCATCCCAACCTATAAATGGTGATCCAGGTAAACTAGAATCCATATATGATGATCCTTGTATAGCTTTGCAGAATGAACCGAACCAATTAGCTGTACTAAACTGAAATCTGTGCATGTTTTGGCCCAAAAGGTAATGGCATAAAAATAATTCGAATTAAAACCTCGGTTACCTGAGAGCCACTTGTTGCCTCCGAGGTGTACTTTGTAACGAAATCGTTCTAGTTTCTATCGAATCCGTCTTTTGTGAACGAATTCCAAACGACATGGTGGGCCACATGACCCATCTCTTGTTTGATTTCTTCGTGTCGCTTGTAGCCGTTTAGTTTGTTTGGGATCTTCTTCATGATGTGCCAGATGCACTAGCAGTGAATTGTTGTTGGCATGCACATCTCGATGGCCTTTTGCATCGATGCGCATTGCTTGGTCAGTGAGAATGCCTTTTGGTGCCTTCCCTCCCATGCAATGAAGCCAACACTCGAATAATCATTTGAATGATTGGATGTCCTTGTTTTTCATCAGCATGCATCTGAGAAGTGTCGACTGACCGTGGTGATTCACGCCCAAAAAAGAACCAAAAACTAGATTGTACCTGCATAAATGGACACTCTCACAATGTGATGAATCGAAATGTGTAGATTTGGTGAACGTAAAGACTTAATTTGGGTGAACCAAATATCAGTTTGTGTTGCAGGTGGTGTCGAATGAAACCACATCTCTGAAATACTCACATACAGCCTTGCTTCTTGCGTCAGCCCAGAATGCATTTTTGATGGAGTGATCGCCTTCGAGGTTGAACTCGAAAAGATGGTTCTTCTCTTTCATTTTTAGCAGGTACTTCCCGAATTCATTGGCATTGTCTTGTTCGAAAATATTCTGTACTTTCCTTGTGATATAATTCCTCACGTCTTTTTCTATAAAACTTAGTTTCCGGTGATTGCCGGCTGCTGCTACGAATGATTGGTAAGTTTTGCTCGGTCTGATACCGGCTTCCTCGTTGGTTTCGATGGTGCGATGCACGAACATGCTTAGCTCCCTGTGTTGTTTTAGCATCTTTGTCCGGTCTGAACAGCAGGGGTGTGAGTGATTCAAAACGACTTTAGAAATTGTCCAGAGACCGATGTTCTTCAATATGTGTACGTAGATCCTAGCTGGACAGTTTATGCTGGTTGAGGGATTTGTCTTCAGAGTAAGATATATCTTAGATTTCCACATCCCTTCTCTGTTGTATACGATTAGTTGATTCTTAATCTCGTTTCTCTTCCAAGTCGTGTTCCTTATTTTGGTAGAAAAATTGGCAAGTTTAGAATAATTTTTGTAGAACTTTCCAACTTCTTCTAGTGTCTTGAAAATCATCCCGACCTTTGGGACAAATTGTTCATCCACGACACACTTGGTCTGTAAAATAAACCGAACATGTTTATTATGGTAAAACAATAGTATAGAACTAAATAAATGGAACATTATTCATTATATAAATTTAAATTCAAACAGCTTTTTGTAAAGTTTATTTAAAAAAAATCTTTGCCAGAAACAATACTACAAATTCTGCCAATTACAATTTTTTACAAATATTACAAATAATTTCGAGAATATAATATGCATTATCTTTGTGTATTTTTTTTACAATTTTTATTATTTTGATATTAAAAATGATTAATAAAAAATTTAAAAAATTTGTCTTTTATACTATAAAAACATTCTACAAAAAACTTATACACAAAATATAGTACAAACATAATTTTGTGTAATTTTTGGTGATTTACATTTTTGCTTAGTATTATTATTCCAATCAAGAGTCAGCAAAAAGTTTTTTATCATAAAATGAAACTTATTATCATCATTGTTAATTGAGTTGTTAAAAAGTGACACACCAAGTTGCTAGTACTGCAAGAAAAAAGGTTATTTGAAGTGAGAAAATTGAATAAAACATACTGTAAAAAATTAATTACAGTTAATTTATATTTTTTATAATTTTTATCATCTAATATGAGTTTTATTACATTAATTGATTAGATTCTTATTTTTTTATTTTACTATCCTTATAAATTTAAAAGGATTTAGTCAACGAGCTATAACTTAAATAGTCTCTTCCTATTTATTTAAAAATCACGAATTCAAATCTCACTTCTAATTTAAAAAATAAATAAATAAATAAAGAGATTTAATTCGAAAAAAAAGTAAATTGCACATAAAAAGAAAAGTTGGAAACGGATCCTATTAAGAAATCTCCCCCACCCATGACAAGTGATATCAGAAAATATGGTCGAGATCGATTTGTATCAGGTCCACCATTAAGCATAAGTATATTAATTATATTCAAACAATGAAGTGATATACAGTCTTGTAACAATAATTTGTAACCAGCTAAAGCAACAATGCATCCGCAAAATTGACAACACTATAAGATCCATTGTTTTTTTTCCCTTTGATCAGAATCAGAATCAACTCTATTTAACAGCCCAGTGGACCTAATACATATCTCCACCACATTTTTCCACTTGGTATCTTAATTTTGTGTAGTTGATGACAACCACTACTCACTAAAAGTCAAAATTACGATAACCACTTTCTCTAGTAAATTATAATTATATGTAAAAGAAAATTGAGGTTATTAGAGTAATCACAAAAAAAAATATTTTCAAAATATTTAGGACACTATAAATGATTAAAGAGTAATGTTAGGAAATCAACTTCTTTCAACCAATGCATCAACTAACTATTTCAAATTATTTTATTTATCTTAAATTTTAGATTATAAATTATAAATTGTTAATTTTAAATCCTAATTATAAATTTTAAATTTAAATTCTCTAAAAAATAATATTTAATATTAACTATACTTTTTTTTATATTTTTCATCATTAAACAATATATAAAATAATGTAGATCCAGCAACTAATAGCGTATACATGTTCTACGGATAACTTGGGTTTGTAGAAGCTTGTAAATTGTTATGTACTATATAAGGCTCTCATGTGTCTACAGTTATATGGACTATGAAATTGGACCTTTAGGCTTTAGTTATGTTCCTCGTATTAATGAGTGGGAGATCTCACTTGGATACCTTTGTGTCTCCAAGGGTAGGGGTACGTATACGTGTAGTGAGTATACGGTTTTTTGAGATAATACTGTGGTCCTATTTAAAGTCATGTCCGAGGTAAGGTATTATGGTCTTTTTCATCTTCATGTTCATTCCACCTCTAGCGTACGTTTGTCAGCAGAGGGATACGGACATAGATACGGCACTGTATGAGACATATTTAGATACATTATATTCATTTTAATTTTTTATCAGATACAAAGGCATATAGAATTTAGAATGCATATAAAATATAAAATATTTTATTTTTAGATAAATTATTATAATATTTTAATATTTTATTAATATTAAAATATAATTATTAAATGTTCTTAATATATTTTTTAAATATATAAACTCAGTTTTGTGTGACAAAAAAATTATCAGTTTTGTTACACATTTAAGTTTTTTGGATAACTAAGTTCAAGAAATTAGGTTAAATTCAATAAAAATCAGTTTTATTAGTGAGAGCATGAATACATACTCTAACGATTATTTTTATTAACGATTATTTTTATTAACGTAAACGTTCATATCCTGCATTCTTCCTTCTTCCTCTTCCTCATTCTCCTTCGCGTTTCTCTTTCTTTTTCTTCACGTTCTTTCTTTTTCTTTGTGTGTTTTTTTCATCGTCATTCTTTTATTGTGTTTTTTTCTCATCCTTTTCATAGTGATTTTGCAGTATTATGTATTTCTTATTTTTTTTTGTTTTTATTCTTGTTAAAAGAGTAAAATAAGAAGAATTATGAGAAGGTAAAATAAGAAGGAGAAGATGAACAAAAAAAGAAGAAAAAGAAGATGATGATAATGAAGAAGGAGAAGGAGAAAGAGGAGGAATTTGTTTGTGTGTCATCATTATTAAATAATTTCGGTGCATTCTAAATTTAAAATAAGGTATACTTGGTATGTGCTTGTTTTAAACTAAGTTTATTTATAATTTCAGTACATTCTGGATTTAAATTAGGTGCACTTGGTCTGTACTTATTTTGAACTGAATTTGCTTGTGTGTCGTCATCATTAAATAATTTCGGTGCATTTTGAATTTAAATAAGGTGCACTTGGTCTATACGTGCTTGTTTTGAACCGAGTTTGTGTGTCGTCATCATTAAGTATTTTTGGTGTAATTTGAATTTAAATAAAGTGCACTTGATCTCTTGTTTTGAATTGAGTTTGCTTGTGTGTCGTCATCATTAAGTAATTTTGATGCATTCTAGATTTAAATAAGGTGTACTTGGTCTGTGCTTGTTTTGAATTGAGTTTGTTTGCATATCGTCATCATTAAATAATTGGCCAATTCTCCCATGCCTTTAACTTTAGTGCCGAAATTGCCGAAGTTACTTTTTGTAGTAAGTTTTAAATATTAAAAAATTGTTTACTTTTATATTTTTTAATTTAAATATTAATTTTTATCTCTTTTTAGTAAGTTAGGCAAGTGTATATAGGCACCATAGCATACACCTAAATAATTTCGGTGCTTTTTGAATTTGAACTGTTATACGTATAAGAAGAAGTTGACAACGATAATAATAACAACAATGCTAACGATGATGATGGAGGAGGAAGAAAAAAAGGAAGGAGGAGATCAAATTCAAATGAAAAAAGAAGAAGGAAGAGGAGATAGAGATTGTGGTGTGGTGATGATGACAACAATAATAAAAGAGAAAGATGAAGAAAAAAGAGGAGAAGGAAGAAGAGGAGCAGGAAGAAGAGAAATCAGCAGCATCAGCATCAGAGGTGGAACGACTAGGGGCGTTCAAAAAAAAAAAGAAGTGCGTGATATGAAAAACGATTATAATAATTTAATTAAATATTGTTAAATATTTTACTTAGTTCTAGAACTTTATTTATAAACTATTTATAATCAATTTTTGTATTAATAAATAATAATATATATTATTTTTAAATTTATTTTAAAAATATTAGCCAATGATAAAGGTGAGCTATATATGATGATACTTAATTATACCAAAATGTGTCAAAAAAATATTTTTTATTTTTATTAAAATACCATTAAATATAAAAAATACGTATATTGGCCAAATATTTTGTCTAAAATATATTAGATATATAGATACATACAACAACTCCACAAAATATTTATACTTCATAAAATAAAAGAGGTGAGTTTTATAGTGCCTTTGTTGTGGTATCTAAATTGTCTAATTTATTTTTTAAAATAAAAAATAAAATATTTAAAATAAAAAATAAATTATATAAAATTTATTAAATATTATTTATTTATTCTTTTTAGTAATTTAGGTACAATGTAATAAGTATCATAGTATTTACCAATAAAAAAAAGTATGTAGTTGAAAATCAATCGGTTGTGGGTATTCGTATCCCCGTGTGGTACATCGATCTTTCATATTCTCTTTACACACGTAAAAATCTGTTCGATTTTTATTATTAAGTAAATTGTTTTAGAAACATACATAATTATTCATATATAATTATGTAACAATTTAAGATTTTAAAATAAATAATTTTATAATATAATATTAAAATTGTTATAACAAACAATCTAAAATTTGATATTTGTTGACTTTATTTTTATAAAATAAAAAAATAAACGTAAAAAGAAAAATATATACAGGCTAGGATTGATTCACTTTCAAATTAAACTTAAAAAAATGTTGTCATATACATAGAATTTAATTTTTAAATATTATTAGTATAAAAAAGTTTTATATAAACATCTAATCGTATAATATTGCATTATTAAAACAACTAATCTTTAAATTTATTATTTAAAAAATCATTTAAAGGTATAAATCTAATTGAATAACCCTATAAAATTGTTTATACTAATTAATTTGACACATCACTTGATAAACATGGTGGCTAGCTCAAATAATGAGTTGGGACTCTTTCAGACCGAATTCAAATCGGATCCAATTGTAAAGCCGGATAAATTTGACTTTTACTAATGTTTTTTGTACAACCCCTTATTAGTCACTAATGCTTTCATTAATTGGTTTTGATCATTTCAGAATATTAATGTTTGGAAATGTTTAGTAAAAAAAAAATTAAAATAAGTTAGAACTTATCTTATTTAATATTTATTAATTATTATAATAATTAATAAATATTAAATAAAATAAATTTTAATTTTTTTTGTCTCTTCAATATTATTGATTAATAGGTCATAGATTCTTTATTTCTACTTTTCTGTAGTAATATGATTAACCATCATTAAAATAATTATAAAATATATTTTTTTTTTAAATTATTAATTAGATTTTGATCCCTTAAATTTTTTGTTTTTATACTTTTTTTTGTTTTTCTTTTAATTTCAGATTTAGAGAAAAGAAACATGTCTGTTAAGGTTTTTCATCCAATTTCAATCACCACCATTTTCTCATCCTCTTCCTCTGCTGTATCTCTCGTTCGCCAATCCTCGCCGCCGCAATACGCCTCAGACGATACCGCAACCAGCTTTCGCCGCCGCGCAACCTGCTTCTGCCGCCGCGCAAGACGTTGGCTCAACGCTTGGAGGTTAGTTAATCATTGTGCCTTTTCAATTCATGGATGCATTTTCTCTTCCTCTCCCTTTGTCGTCTCTCTCGTCCGTTCATCTTCGCAGCGCAATCCGTATTAGCTAAAAATGGATGTGCATGTTGGTTTTGATATGTTTTGTCCTTGTCTTGTTGATTGCATGAATTGTGAGGAGTGAGGGACCTATATTTAGAGTTTTCTCCGCCCTTTCACTCTCTTGGATTTGATTTGCAATGATTTTGCAGGAACTGGAGTGCTGAAAATCTGTATGGTTATGCTGCGGAGGAAGCTTTTGGGCAGGATGCGATTGAGCTAATTGTTGACTCCAGGGATTTTGCCTTGGTTGATGATACTGTAGTGAAAATACTGTAGAGATAGAGTTCCTCCCCGCCGTTGAATCCAATACGCCGCAGTTTCGCGTTGTCTTCTGACACCGTAAGCTCAAAAAAAGATTGAGAATTTATGTGATTTTTATGTGATTTTTGGTGTTAGAGGTTCTGCTTCAAACGAAATCTAGCTCCTTTCGATGTTGAATTTTAGTATTCCTAATTGTTGTTCTTTTTAATTGTGACTGTGAATGAACTATATACTTTGCATTATTCACTATCACTCTGTAGATTCTGATTCTGTGACAATTTTTGACTTTGTACAGTATATCTTAGATTCTTAGTTGACTTGGGCGTGCTATGTGTTAATCTTTCCTTAATTAATGTGCAGTGCAATTATTATGTGGTGTGGTTGTGTACAAAGAACAAATGATTGTGCTTTTTTAAATGGAAAATACAATTGATGTGAATCTTTATGTCAATAATTGGCATTGTTCATCCATTCAGAGGCTCTAATTTGTGGTGGTTTGAGTTGCGGAGGTCCTACTCTTTTCATGCTGCATTTTTTGAATGCTACTTAAAAATATTTTACAGAATGCAGAATAGAGAAGAAAATGAGAAAAAGACACTATAGGATTAAGCATATGTTCTGAGTTGTTTGCTCATACTCATGTTTTTTCAAGGTGATTAATGTGGTCAGAAAATTCTGTTTTTGTTAGTGATTTTATTAGTCTAAAAACTTAAGAGAGATTTGCTGCCATGGACAAATGAATTTCTTGGTTGTACTAACATTCATATGATCGGTCCTCTTGAATCCTTTAGTGGCTATTGCGAATGCTGCTTAGTTTCAGAATTTGCATTTAATTAAAGTGTGTTTGAAAATTTTAATGAGATGGAATTGAATTGAAATCTAGAAAAAATTGATCTGCAATTCAATTCTCACCCCCACTTCTTAAATTTGGAATAAAAAGAATTAAATGAAAAAGGAATGGTTAAAATATATGTAATATTATTATGTTACCCTCATATTGAGGGAAGGGAGAAAAGAAAAGAGAAATGGGAATATTTGAAAAATTAAATTATGTTAGGGTTAGTTTAGATATTTTAACTTTAAATTCAAATTTCATCAGGTTGGATTTGTGATTTATTTTGGGCTTGAAGATGAGAATTAAAATTTTTAAAAGAGTTTAAATTCATGTAATTTTTATGTTTAAAAGAAAGAAAAAGAATTTAATTCTCAAGAAAATTCTAATTTTATGCTTTCTAAACACATTCTTAATCTTTATCCTTACTTATACCAAAAAAAAAATCTTTATCCTTACTTTATTCCGCATTAACAAGTTGCTTCATAAACAATTATTAGAATATCAATCCAATTTCTCAATCAAATTCAACGAAAATATCATTAGCCTTAACAATTCTATAAGAAAAAACTCGGGACACCGTAATTACGATAAATTGATTAAATTCTTTTCCTAAGAATTTAATTCACGATTGTATTAAAGTGGCAATTCACTATCTAAACAAGTGTAACTCAATTATGATAATAACATTATTGCCTCATTCCCCAACTGACGGTAAATCATACATACATATACAAAGTACGTTAAGTTTCCGTATATTTTGGCTAAAAGCTCCCTTACAGTTGCTGAGGTTTGAAAATCATTTTCAGTAACATGGTAATGGCATTCAATTTCAATGGTTTAAAACGGGAAAAATGTCTAGGTGAAAGCTTATAAAAGCAAGAGAACCAATAGCACGCACAAAGAATAAATCCATTTTTACATATGAAATTATGTCTATCTCATATCATACTGTAATAGTCACCTTCATCACTCATCCCCATGAAACACAATATGACCAATACAAACACGAAGAAAGATGAAAGCTTCATTGTAAAGGCTTTCCAACCAATAACAACAGAATGATTTAGAATGCTTGGAATAGCAATACTTCCAATAGTTGAGAATCCAGTCATGAACTTGGCTAAATTCACCTAGTTGCTCCATCATTCATTAGACCACAAAACAAAAAGTTGAATGATTAATAACCTTGGCTCGATATACAATCTTATATTTTTTTCTTTTTAAATTGTTTTTCAATTAATGCTTGAATAATAACAGTTTACCTGTTATCTGATTTAGAAAATACAGAAGAACTATTAGACCCCGCAGAGACATTGGGAGTAGCACATATGTTATAGCTGCAAGAAAACAAAACACTAAATGTAATAACAAACGAGGAATGTTCGGTCACATTAACATCTCATTCCCTTAAATCTTCAAGAAATAAATACAGAGATGCTTTATCTCACCACTTAGCATCGGCCACCAATTATTATACAAAGCACATGCCTGTCACATAACACAGATGCAACTAGGTAAGCAACAATTACTTCGTTACCAATAAGATGTGATGCATTTATTAACAATGAGAAGAACACAGACTAAAATTTACAAGACAATTTTTTCAGAGACTAAGATTGTCAAAAAGACAAATTTTTCCGTGCTCAAGCAAGAACCCAAATATCCTGGTAAATTTGCCATCTCTAACTCACCTCATGTTACACGGAAAAAGGGCTGGATCAAGAAATCTCATTACCATAATGCTATATGGATATTAAATCAGAAGAAAATACTAAATTAAAACCAACTCTAAACAAAACTGACAAAGATAAGATGAAGGTGTAAACCAACCACACTGATATTCAAAAGTTTGGTTTTATTTTCACAGTGTCCGCTGCATAAGCACAGAGAAAGAAAATCTAGTGATTTGAGATCAGCATCAGGTAAGTCCATATTAAAACAACAAAACAGCAGCAGCAGCAGCTATGTAAATTAATGACATAACGAAGAGAACAAAGGCCATATTTTTTATGCGATAGCTAAAATGCAATATGATTTCAAACCTAATTCACCTAATAGACATTAATCACAATTTGCCATACAAGATATCACTTCTCTTTAGTATTGAACAAGTGAATGATATTTCCACACCTTTTCACAAACAAGCCTTTGCATATCTGAAATGGTTTAAACATATAATAGTACCTAAAAGTCAAAAACCCAATCCCACATATTTTTTACCTTAAAATCAACAAGATCAAACTTGCATTAGCCAAATGATTGATTGATACCCAAAATTCATACAACAATCTGGTCTAGATGATAGTATGTTTAAATATAACTAAATTCACGGATACAAAAACCCAGAACTAAAAGCGAAGGCCATGGAAGCAAATCCTATGAACAAGCATAGGAGTAACGGCGTATGATTAACCATCATCAAAATAATTATAAAATATACCTTTTTTTTTTGAAAAAATTACTAATTAGATTTTGATCCCTCAAATTTTTTGTTTTTACACCTTTTTTTTCTTTTCCTTTTAATTTCAGATTCAAAGAAAAAAAGCATGTCTGCTAAGATTTTTCATTCAATTTCAATCACCACCATTTTCTCGCCCTCTTCCTCGCCGTTGCAACACGCCTCAGACGACGCCGCAACCTACTTCCATCGCCGTGTAACCTGCTTCCGCCGCCCTAAACTTTGAGTTTGATTACACTATTGAAGAAAAAGAGGAATAGAAAGTAACCTTTATAATATTAAATTGTTCTCAAATTATCTAATACTTTTTTCACTATATATTCTGTGAATTTTATATTAATTGCCACTTTTATTTTAATTTTTTGGTACATTAAAAAAAATGCATAGGCCACATATCATTAAAGTAATAAGGCAGTAGAGACAAAAAAAAAAAGTAAGACAATATATAAATAAATTTAATTTTAATATATTATTAGTATAAAATAACATTTAATAATTATTTTTTATATTAATCATATGAATAATCATATAAAACAGCAGATATAATTAAATAATTATATAATTATGTAAAATTTTATTTTATACTAATAGCATAAAATCCGTTCTTTTAAATAATTATCCATGTAATTAAAATAAAAAAAACCTATTTTATTCCAACATTTTATCAAAACTAAAGTAAATAACTCCAAAAAAGTTGGAGCAACGTAACCTAGAAGAAAGCGTGTAAAAAGTGATGAAAAGGGCATGTTTCCAAACTCCATGCGCTATGTGACGAGTTTGAAGAGTGTACAGAACACAGTGGAAATTCAAATCAGCGTTCCATTGAATAAGTTAGCCATGTAGGGTACGGTTTAAGTTTTAACACGAGTTTCATGCATGTCAATTAATTAATTAGGTTATGGTGGATGGAGCCATTGGTAACATTATGTGGGTCTATCTTACTTAGTTATTATCTAATCTGATTGTGATGCCTAGCTAATAGTCTTTGGGAAACTATAGCTATTTAGCATATGCTTTATGACTTATGACTTATGACTTATGGTTAAAGCTACCGTGTAGCTTAATCTCAAAACATTTGGTTTCAGAGATTTATAAAATGTTTTTCAAAATTAATAATTCCATTTTAAATTAATCTCAAAATGTTAAAAAAGACGATTAATTTGAGGAGGAGGGACTATTAAGAAAAGAAAATGGCTCCAAAGTACAAACCATTTAATTTTATAAATAATAACATCATGAATGTTGTTTAAAATAAGGTGGATTGACTGGATTCTAGTATTTTTATATCTATGATAATTACAGTAATTATGTAAATATTGTTAAAATTAAAAATATATATTTTTTAATATTTTGGTAATATTTCTTTTAGTAATATTTTTTAAAAACATTGTTAAATAATAAAAAATATTTTTAATTTTAACAATATTTTTTAAAATACTATAATCACTGTAGACCATAGTATAAATATACTAAAATGATCTTTAAAATAAATGGTAGGACTGCATCTAAATTAATTCTCTACATAAAATATAGCATTAAATTTCTTTTTTTTTTTTGGACTTGCATTAAATTTCTTTTTCAAGAGATAGAAGAAAAAAGGCGTGTGAATCTTTTGTTTTTAGAGTTGACTCCCTAATTGAATTTTAATTAATATTTTTTATTTTAACTCTTATACATAATTATTCTAAATATAAATAAAATTATTATTTTTTATACTTATACATAATCCTAATTGTAAATTATATTACTAAATTTATTTTAGTATATATTTTTATTCATACTACTAAATTTTTTTTAGTCCTGTGTCACCCCACGCAAGTGGTGGGTGGCTTGGTTACAAAACTAAGCAAAAACTCCTCTCCAATACATGAAAGGAGTTACCAACGAATCAAAACACAAAAAATAAAACCAACAACAAAAAATTAAATCAGATTTACAATCATTCAATATAAACATACACACTTACTTTATTCAAGGGAATTCTCGATCCCAATCCAATTTATTCAATGCTGTTGAACTGTTCTATTTTGATTCCTTTTCCATAGTACATCACTTCTTGCTTCATTCTCTCAAACTTCATCTCGTTTTAATTGAATATTTTATTATTCTTAATTTTTCATATACATTAAATAATAATAAAAAAATAAAAAATAAAAAATAAAAAATCATCCATACTTCTTTCATGCCTTTCCGCCTCATATGCCTTACATTCATATATTGGAATAGGGTGCGCATGGCTCGAGTAAAATCGAATTTGATGTGATTTAGGTTCGATCCGAAATATATATCGAGCTTATTTATTAGACTCGAACCCGACTCTAAACCCGATGAAATTTATACACTTTCGAGCTACGATTATACCGAATAAAAATCAGGTGAAAATCGGGTCGTTAACATTATATTACCTTGATACCTTCTTATAAGCTAGCTTGTGAAAATATCTAAATTTTCAAGACTCCAATCATTATTTGACATGGTAAAATTCACTTAAAAAAATATAACAAGAACCAACTCTCCTCTAAAATTAAAGTATAACCATAATCAATACTAATATTGTCTAATAACACCAAATATTTAAATCAATACAAATAACACAATATTATGCATTAATTAGTTTAAAATCTTATGCATTTTAAATATAAAACATTAACTTATAGTCTTATAATAACTAATAACACAAAATATTAAGGTTTATAATACTTAATTTCATATAAGAATAGCCATCAATCCATCATCCATCACTAATATACAAAATATTAATTGTGTATGATGACTGGGCCACCGGGTCGATTTCGGGTGACACAAAATATTAATTGTGTATGATGACCGGGCCGATTTTGGGTGACCCGAGCCATGGACCGAACCCGACCTAAAACAATGACCGTGTCTATTTTTGAGACCCTTACCCGACCCTAAACCCGGTGAAATCACACCAAATTAGCCCCTAAAGTATTCGGGGCTGGGCCGGAAAAAATTAATCAATAATAGAATTTGTGTCAAATTTTTCAGCAATTTTCTTTTCAATATAATTAAAAGACAATTAGTAAGAAATTTATTTTTCATTTTATTTCTGAGTTATTTTTTGCAATATTCATAATTAAAAAAGATCTCTTAATTGTTGCAGTTGAAACAAAGAGAATTAATACCAAATGAATAAAAAAAAGATAGTCACAAAAAGAAAAAGAATTCAGTTTATAAAATTTAAAAATTTTTATTTAATTAAAAAATATTAGTAATAATATCTTTTTCAAATTTTTTTAATATTATTACTTACTTTTTAAATATTTGAAATTATTAATATTTAAATTGGACTGAAATTTTATTTATACTAAACGAAATACTAAATAATTTTTTTAAAAATTAAATTATATATAATAACTTAATACTATTAATTTTTTTAAAAAAAGTTGGGGTCGAAGCCTCCACTCGTCCCCCTTATGTCCGTCCCTGGGTGTGTCTGATAATTTTTTCAAAGAATTACGAGATCTTCGATAAAAAAAAAATTCTTTTCAGTGATTGATATTTAACTTTATGTGATTGGTTAGTTTCTCTGTTAATTATTTCTTTTCAGAATATATTTATGTGAGACGTTAATCAGTAATATATCATCTATTTAAGTTTTATAAGTAAAAATAATTTAAAAATTACTAATATTTCTTAGTTTTACACAATAAATTTAGTTAATATACTTGAAAAAGATAATAATAATAAAAAAAACTAAATGATCTTGACAAGTATTTTTGAAAGACAATGAGATTCCCAACAAAAAAAATTTATCAATCCTATTTTATTTTTTAGTTTGTTTTAGTTTCTGTTTTTTTTTTAATATTTTTATATGGTATTTTTTTCCTTCTTTTGTGGTGTTTTATTGTCCTTTTTTTATAAGTGGTGTGGGTACATTGGTATAGATCTTAGAGGATACACTAAAATTTACTTTTTGTTCATCAAAATATATTCAGACCAGAAAAAAATTCAATTTTAAGTAAAGAAAAACAAATTTTTCAAAGGTGGATTCTATGGTGTAGAAAGGAAATTGTTTCTACATGTGTAGAAAGATAAGTGTCAATATATTAGTAGTTTATGTTGATGATTCTTAGATGGAGAAAAATTAATTAGAATACACAATTATTGATTCATTGGACCCACAAAAAAAAAAGAGTGTGTGACATTATATCTGTGTCATAGAGACAACTTATTAGATTTTTTTATTTTAATAAATAATATTTTATTTATTAAAATAAATAATTTAAAAAATTATTACCATGTAGACGACATATATGTATTTATAAATATAAAAATATATTTTATAAAAATAATAAAAATATTAATAATTTAAATTAGACAAAACTCTTAAAAATAGAACATTTCAATTAATATGAAAGGTGGACGATCTTAACCGTACTACTTCCATCCACCGGCGTTTTTTATTAGAATTTACACTAAATCAATTGAAATAATAAGGCGGGATTCGAATTCCAACACTTGCTTAAGCAAACTAGTGAGCTAACCATTATACCAAGTTCATTAATTAGTTAGTTAAAACCGCTTATTTCTTCTATTATTTTGAAACTGCTCATCTTTTCTATTATTTGAAACTGCTTATCTTTTTTGAAATATTCTATTTTTAAGAGTTTGATTTAATTTAAATTATTAATATTTTTTATTATTTTCAAAAATTATATTTTTATATTTACAAATACACATATCTCGTTTACAGTAAGGAGATATATGAAAATTGAAAAAATATACATATCTCAATACGGATAAAATTATATCGTTTACAGTATAAACAAGATAAGATATGCTGATGTATTTTCCTAATAATTTTTAAAATTATTTATTTCAGAAAATAAAATATTTATTTAATTTATTAAAATAAAAATTCCCACATATTATTTGATTTATTGTTAATAAATATGTATATCACTAATCAAATTAGAATTAAGTCCATTAGATGAAAAAAAATTGAAAAAAAAATATTTTTTTAATATTAACCAAAATATTTTTCATAAAATTTAAAAAAGAAAAAGATTTGGAGACTAACTTACTTTCACTCTTAAAATTATTACTATTAAAAACGAAAGAATGTATAATTTAAGTAATAGGTAATTACTATTCATTTACTGTGGTTAACAAATTTAATTTGTTTTTATAATTATATGTCCTAAATATATTACTAATCATTTTTATATTTTTAATATTTTACATGTTTTAATTTATAAATTGAATTGATAATTTACTATAATTAAAGGTATCCCATTTTTTTAGAAGAAAATATTTAACTTTGAACAAAAGACTAAATTAGAACGATATAAAATGTTTTAGACAAAAATAAAATATTTTAAACATTAAGGATAAAATTAGAACTTAGTTCAAATATTATGGACCAAAACAATATTTTTTCAATTATAAATTGTTATTTATTTTCAAATATTTAATAATAGGGTAAAATATACTTTTGTCCTTAATGTCCTTAATGTTTTCGATTCATTCAATTACAATTGAAAAAATATTTTATTTTTGTCTAAAACATTTTATATCGTTCTAATTTAGTCTTTTGTTAAAAGTTAAATATTTTCTTCTAAAAAAATGGGATACCTTTAATTATAGCAAATTATCAATTCAATTTATAAATTAAAACATGTAAAATATTAAAAATATAAAAATAATTAGTAATATATTTAGGACATATAATTATAAAAACAAATTAAATTTGTTAACCACGGTAAATGAATAGTAATTACCTATTACTTAAATTATACATTCTTTCGTTTTTAATAGTAATAATTTTAAGAGTGAAAGTAAGTTAGTCTCCAAATTTTTTCCTTTTTAAATTTAATGAAATATATTTTGGTTAATATTAAAAAAATATTTTTTTTCAAATTTTTTTTCATCTAATGGACTTAATTCTAATTTGATTAGTGATATACATATTTATTAACAATAAATCAAATAATATGTGGAAATTTTTATTTTAATAAATTAAATAAATATTTTATTTTCTGAAATAAATAATTTTAAAAATTATTAGGAAAATACATCAACATATCTTATCTTGTTTAGACTGTAAACGATATAATTTTATCCGTATCGAGATATGTGTATTTTTTCAATTTTCATATATCTCCTTACTGTAAACGAGATATGTGTATTTGTAAATATAAAAATATAATTTTTGAAAATAATAAAAAATATTAATAATTTAAATTAAATCAAACTCTTAAAAATAGAATATTTCAAAAAAGATAAGCAGTTTCAAATAATAGAAAAGATGAGCAGTTTCAAAATAATAGAAGAAATAGGCGGTTTTAACTAACTAATTAATGAACTTGGTCTAGTGATTAGCTCACTAGTTTGCTTAAGCAAGTGTTAGGGATTCGAATCCCGCCTTGTTATTATTTGAATTGATTTAGTGTAAATTCTAATAAAAAACGCCGGTGGATGGAAGTAGTGCGGTTAAAATCATCCACCTTCCATATTAATTGAAATGTTCTATTTTTAAGAGTTTGATCTAATTTAAATTATTATTATTTTTATTATTTTTATAAAATATATTTTTATATTTATAAATACATATATCTCGTCTACATTGTAATAATTTTTTAAATTATTTATTTTAATAAATAAAATATTTATTTAATTTATTAAAATAAAAAATCTAATAAGTTGTCTCTATGACACAGATATAATGTCACACATTCTCTTTTTTTGTGTGGGTCCAATGAATCAACAATTGTATACTCTAATTAATTCTTTCCCATCTAAAAACCATCAACATAAACTACTAATGCATTGACACCTATCTTTCTACACATGTAGAAATAATTTCTTTTCTACACCATAGAATTCACCTTTTTCAAAATGTTACATCATCATTTGTGTTGATTTAGAAATTATAGAGACTCAAATCTGTTTATATTTCTACTATTTAAGATTTTTTGAGATACTTTCAATTTATAGTTTAACATAGAATATATTTAATCATTTTTTTATATTTAGATCTAATTTATTTCCGTTATCTATAAGTGTGGTATGACTTTTCCTGTGAATGAAATGGTTTTTTTTTTTCTGTAAAAAAAAAAACTAGTAATAATGACCAATCTTTTCATATTCTAACTTGAAAAATATTCTTTTTGTATAAAGCCTTTTCATTTTGTTTTTGGAGGAGGGGTTTTTTTTTTTTCAAAAGCATTTGGATCTATAACTTGTGCATATTCTGGTGGGATCTGTTCAACAACATTGTGGACTATAGTTAATTTAGTAATTGGGCTAATTTACTTTTCTTGTACTTGCTGAATTTTCTAGTTAAAGCCCGCTTAAAGCCCATGTCGATTAAAAACAAAAAGGCTGAAAGTTCACACTTGCATATGCTCTGAAACAAAGATTGAATCTCTAATTTAATTTGCACAAAAAATAAAGTTAAAATTAATTAATTGAAATAAGAGTATTTTATGTATAAAATATTATTAAAATTTTAGTATCCTGCGTCTTTACTTTTTAGAAGGAATGAAATACTGAAATTTTAGAGTCTCTGAAATAACAAACATGATATTAAATTCCAATCTTTTGATCCTATCTCAAAATAAACCCTACCTAATAAAATTTTATCCCACTGGATAAGTCAATTGGTCAACTACATAAATCAAAGAATTTCATTATATCCTATTATATATTATAGAAAAATTATCACATGTTCCGCTTACTTTTATGGAACATGAAATTCTCATGTACCATCAAGTAGTGGGTATAATTTTGTCTTTTAGTATATTTCTCAATGACAAAAATATTCCTTTAGTTAAAGAACTAAAGACGAAAAAGGACAGCAGCTAAATATTGATTTTTGTAGCTTTTACTTAATTAATTATTGCACCAGTTTTATTGGTTTTGTTTTTTAATTTTTTTTGTTGGTATAATTTGATATATAATTAATGAATTTTAAATAGTGCACAACTTATTTTTTTCTTATATATAGTATAATTTTTTTTTATTAATCTGATTATATGAAGATAATGAGCGACTAAAATTTGAAATTTGTATTATATTATAATTTGTTTTTATATTATGAAGCATTGAACTTAATTATGAAAATACCACAAGCAAAATGAATTTGCATTTTTGTAATAAATGATAAAATTAATATTATTTTAAAAAATTTATAGAACTTCCAAAATTTATTATCTATAATTTTATATCACATTTTAAGCTAAACCTATTAACAAAGGTATTAATACAAAGTTTGTCAAACCATTTAATTTTGTAGGTATCTAAATTTGTAAAAACTTTTCTTAAATATATCCATAACAATTTTGAGTTATAAAATGTTATTAATAACATAATCTAATGGATAATTATGAGTAACGAAAATTATAGCTTGGCTAATTACGGGTCTTATTTAATGTATTGTCTTTACTTAATTTAATTTAAAATTTCAGAATGTATTTTTTTTATTAGAAGATATTGGTACAATTTTATAATAGGGTAAAGTATTAAATTGGTCTCCTAGGTTTGGGCGTAATTCTGTTTTGGTTCTTAAGGTTTAAAGTGCTCTATTTGAATCCAAAAAAGTTTTGTTTAGCATCAATTTAGTCCCAGTGAGGTCAAAATTAAATAATTAACAAAATGTCCTACATAACAACAGTTCAAGAACAAAATCGATAATCTGGAGAACAAGTACAAGCTCCAGAAGCACAAAATCAACCATTGATGCATCAATACATTTATTTATCATTTTCTTTAGTTTTATAGAAAATATTTTATTTATATTATAAAAATAATAATAAATAAATGTATTGATGCATTAATGGTTGATTTTATGCTTCTAGAGCTTGTACTTATTCTCCAGATTATCGATTTTGTTCTTGTACTGTTGTTATGTATGGCATTTTGTTAATGATTTAATTTTGACCTTACTGTGGGACTAAATTGATGCTAAATGAAACTTTTTTGGATTCAAATAGAATACTTTAAACCTTAAGAGCCAAAACAGAATTACGCCCAAATCTAGAGGACCAATTTAATACTTTACCCTTTATAATAATATTTAAAATATATAAATAATTATATCTCTAATATACTTTCTGACGTAATACCTTTTTTTAATTTGCGTCAATTTTATCATAGTTTTTTTTATTTGTCTCAAACTAAAGTTATTTCTTTTGGTAATATGTGCAAAAAAAAGATTTGCTTTAATTTTTGTAAACTATTTAAAATTTATTTTCACATTCAGTAATTGCAAAAACATAATGTAATGTTTAAATTGTAAATGTCTTACTTTGGTTTAAACTGATAAATAATATATATTTTATTTAAATTTAAAAAAGGGACAGATATATTATTGTATTATTTACTAACACCAATAATATAATAATTACATGATAATTAAAAATATTAAATATAAATTAAGAATATATTTTATTATTAGTTTTTTATTTGATTTTTAATTAAATTTGGATAAGAAATTAAATAAATTCATTTCAAAATGAGATTAGATATGAACTAATTCAATTTGAAATATGATAAAATAAAATTAAAAAATTTTTGTTGACATTATACTCTATATATCTATAGCAATAATAAAAGAAAGATAGGTAATTCAGTTCTTTTTGTATATTTCTATATGAACATGTAAATATAAATTTTAAAGAAAAATTTTGTGTTAAGGTCATTTAGAAAATTCTCTCGATTAAAATTTCACTAGTCAAACTATTAATAGAAAATTTTGGTCTTAGTGTAGATATGTATAATGACTTCGTATAATTAAATTAAAAGACAAAAAAAAATTCTTAATAAATCAAGTCCCTTAGATATTTATATTTGATATAAGTTATAGTTCTTAATTAAGTATGGAGTTGTCCAAATAGTAAGTGACTTGAATTTATTTTTTGAAATTTACTGTGTGCAATTAAATTTCCATTAAGATACATCCATCGCAATTAAGTGCCCAACCTAAATCTAGTTTGAATTAAAAAAGTTTTGAATATCAGATGAACAACCAAAAAAATAAATAAATATACAAAATACATCATTATGAGTTAGTTATGAAATTTGATATTTTTTTTAATATAATCTTAAGTGAAAGAGATTAAAGAGATCAATAATCTAAATATAAATGTCTATTCAAATAAAAGCAAATTCAATATTTTATACAAAAGTGTATATTCATTATGTAAATTAAACAATCCGACAAATTAAATATAAACAATTACATCAAATAAAGTAAATTCAATATTTATATATAAACAATATAAAATTATCTAGCAAATCAAGAAAATTGAAATTATAGAATAGTTTTATATAATTACTAAACAAGCATGTGATATTTATCATATTTTCATATTTATTTTCAATGAAAATCATACTATAATAAATGATTAGTCTTTACAAAGACGGTATGCTTTTTAAGGATATTTAATCGTAATACAAAAAATGAAAATAAATTTAATAATAAACATATTTTTTATCTTTAAAAGTATCTCTAATATTAATTTTATCTCTAATATTTTAAAATTATTTCAATTATATTTTAGATGCTAACTTTATATAAATTTCAGTTCTGCCGTATCCAAACAATAAATTATATTAGTATTGATACATTATTAAATTCTCTAGTAGTATTGTCACTCTCTAAAATTATAAGTAAAATATATTTATAGAGTCAAAAATAAAATTGAATAAAATTTTTGAAATAATATGAAAGTAAATATAAATATTAAAAACAAATAGCATATTTATTCAATTTTGTAATACAATTAATGAACACTTTATTTATTTAAAATATAATTTCATATGCCCTAAATTCTATATTTACAAATTCAATTGTTATAGATATTTTTTACTTCTTATAAAATGTTAAAAAAAATATCTAAACTAAGTTCGTTAAATTTTTTTACCACAACCTAACAAATTAAAAGAATGTAATGATTTTTTTAAAAAATAATTCTCTAATATTTATCTATGTTCATGTTTTACACATTAAGTTATCAATAAGTTTTACTTTAAAAATTAAAAAGAGAAAAAAGAATTATACCTTTATGTGATTATTATTATTCTAAGTTGTATTAACCCAATTTATAATTTCATCTATTTTATCTACTATTTTATTTTGGGTCAAAGACTCATTAAAATTTTAGCTAAGCTGTGACTTCTATTTAATAAAGTAACGCATGGCTCATCAGTCATTATTCATTAGTCACGCAAGTAGCACAAAAGTGTCTTTCTCATTTTTATAAGATGGGATACTGGATCAACACATCTCTTTTTCTCCATGCACTTAGAAAAATAGAATTTACTCTATAAAATTGATCAAAATCTCCTCTATCTACATATTTTAATATATATCTCTATGGCTAAAAGTAATAGGAATAGCATGTTTCACTCAAGTACAACGGTACATGTGAACATCTTCCTATATTATACTTGCAGTAAATCCATGTATCAAAGCAAATCAACCTGTTGTTGGCCATGCTGCTTGAGCTGACATAATGATTCCAACAATAACTCCAATTAGAGAGCACTACCAAAAATTTCAATCACAAGAATCTTGACAAAGAGAGAGGAGTTTTGACTTTTGAGCATCAGACAACGCACAACTGCTTCCACCTTCCAATTATTCCTACACACAATCCACAAACAAGATTTGCGAAGCCAAGAATAAGTCTAGAAGAAAACATTGCATATCAAGCCCTAAGAAATGAAGGAATGATTTCTAATTTTGTTTGTAGAATAATAGCCACAATAACACCGTATGTAGCAACTGCTTCACAGAAGATTACACTAATCAGATTCTTGATGGCGTGTGTAGTTGGGGGAATTGTAAATAATTCATAGGAATTTTAAGATGGAATATCATATGCCTATGTTTGGTTTAAAGTTTAAAAAACTATTTTCAAATAAGTTTGATTCTAAGGAATTAAAATCCCATCATTTCAATTTCCACATTTTCCTTGGGTATATTTGATTCTTATGGGAATGAAATCTTTGTAACAAAGTAATATTTGAACCACACACTCTCTGAAAGTAATTCGGGGAGCCTTCATTGCAGCACCGATCAAGCTGCTACGAGCACCCAGAACAGACCCCAAGAGCTGGATGTGGCGCTTAACCACACAGGAAGAACCTTCAAAAGGAGGCCAAAACTAAACGTTTCTTTTTTTTTTTTTTTTTTTTTTGGGTCAAACTAAACGTTTCTTCAACTTTGTGAAAAACGGCAACTCTTTTAGAATGGGAGGTTTATTTTTGGTTTTCAGAAACTGGGCCAAGATAACCCAGCCCAAAGAACAGTAACAACAACTAAACCACAAACTCCAACCTACTTCCCATACCCAAAAAAAAGAGTCTAACCAACTTCGTTCCAAACAAAAATTATAACCAACTAAAATTGATCTAGTGATTAACTCATGCATTGTACAGTAACCTCTTACAAACTCCTTAAATAGGTCTCCAATCCATCTCTTTAATTTGTCAATTGGGGATACCATTAAATAAAAACATAAAGCACAATGTCTAAATAAAGTTTCTTTCCTCTAACCAACAAAAAAAAGAAAAAAAGAGTTTCCCTTCTTGTCATTGACTCTCTATATCCTCTCTCATCCTAAACTAACTACCACTTTTAGTTGAGACTTTAATTCAGATGCATCTTAAGATGCTGCACCCAATTTTAAAATTTGATATGAATAAATAATAGATGAAAACCTTTAAAAATTGTGTGTGTAAATTTGAGATGTTATAATATCAAAAATTGGAATTATCCAATTCATCTGATAAAACAAAAAACTAATTATAGCTTTAGAAACTTAAATTCCATCGAAGAAAGTCCATTACTTTGTGCTTAGCTTTTTTTTTGTGTAAATTTAAGAGAATATATTATAAAAAAAGTCCATTAAAACAGGTATTTTAGTTATAGTCATGTGTATACATTCATATTATATAAAGTTACACTCAAATTGTAAAGGCAGCAACTATATCTGACATAACACATAGAGAAAGGCTAAACTTGTAAACTTCCCTAAACTGACATGTTAGTTATGGTGGTTCGGATTAGATTTGGAAAATTAGTTATGACTCATCTCTTGTTGTAACAGATTTAGCTTATAGTAACTTAGGTATATATAAGGCATTGCCTTTATCTGTATCAAACTCAATCAATGATATCAATATAACATATTCATTTTAAAACCAAATCCTCTCTTAATGTTCTTCTTTATTACTTACGTACATAAAAAAAAATTAATCATCATATATTTATATATATTTATACATATTATTTTACATAATTTTTTAACAAAATAATCACTCAACAAAATAATTAAATTTGACATAGTAGAATAATCAAATATGTTATAACAAAATAATCAAATTTTCTTACAGCAACATAATCAAATTTCTTTTATGAACACCAAATACATATTCTTATATGATAGTTAATTTATGGCTGACTTTTATATGTCAATGTAGTATGGTTGCGACAAAATATGCATAATTTTAAGGACTAAAGTAAAAATATTTTAATTCGTATAAAATTATTGAATTTTAATTATAAAAGGTTGTTGCGGTGTTTTGAGTTGATGTCTGGTTTGAGCATTAATTTTGATAAGTCGAATCTGATATCGATGAATTGTAAGCAGGAGTGAATGGATCATGTGTATGGCCTATTGGGGTGCAAGTATGCTGTCTTACCTGTTAGATAGATACTTCAAGATTTCTTTAGGAGCAAATCTGTGCTTGGTGAAAACTTGGAAACCGATCATATATAAGGTGGAAGAGAAACTCAACTTATGGAAAGCGAAGGTTCTAAACAAAGCAGGTAAGCTAGTCCTCATCAAATCAGTGCTGAATAACCTACCGATCTATTAGCTTAGTCTGTACAAGATGACGATGGTGGTCGCTGACAAATTGATTGCATTACAGCGGAGATTTATGTGGTGTAAGGAGAACAATAACTATGGTATACCTCTAGTTAAATGGGAGGTAGTCCAGGCACCAAAAAAGACTGGGGGTTTGGGGGTCGAAAATGCAGTGCTTAGGAACACAGCTCTTTTGTTTAAGTAGTGGTGGTGGTTTAAAGGAGGATTGTCCGTTGTAGAAGAAGATTGTTTGTTCTTGTAACAAATTGAACCCTAATGTAATGCTAGCAAATCAGACTTTACCATTAAAAGGGGGGTCATGGAAAGACATCTGTCAATTGAATATAAAAGAACAACAGGTGAAAGAAAAAGTTATAAGTGGGCTAGCGATGGAGTAGGGAATGGAAGAAGAACTCTTTTTTGGGAAGATAATTGAGTTCAAGGTGGTCCTCTAAAAGTAAGTTTTCCAAGACTCTTTTCTATTTCAAATCAACAAAGATTTGTGATAGGGGAATGAGGGTTTTGGGATGGATTAGAGTGGATATGAAATTTTCCGTGGAGGAGAGAGTTGTTCTAATGGGAGTTGGAACTTGTTCACCAACTTCATGAGAGAGGTTAAGGCCAGTGAAGCTATCAACTGGTAGAGAGGATATTGTTGTTTGGAAATTTGATAATAAAAGTATTTTTTCTACTAACTCTTTTATGCAGGTGGTACAGTCGGAGACTCTTTCAGAAGAGGTTACGAGCTATAATTTCATAAGTTCAATTTGGAGAGGAGTGGTGTTCCGAGGGTTACCTGAAACTGTAGGTTGATCTCGGACGAGATCTTCTGCGCTGGTCGGAGCCGACGTGTCCGGCAGGTGTATAGCGGCCGGAGCTGGTGTGTCCGACTTGTTGGACTTGGTGATGGTGCTGATCCTTTGTTCCCGGAGGGTGGGGGTACGTGCAAGGGACTCCGATGCTTAAGTTAGCAAG